>NC_057401.1:13386004-13686004 GCF_019320065.1 Cervus canadensis
TAGTTACTTTTGGAAAAAAGTATAAAAACTCAAAATGTTATCTCCTCTTATCAAATGATCTTTTATTGATATAAATTTAAAACAAGCCACTGTACAAAGCTATCAGACTACCATAAGTAGACAGAAAGAAAATAAAGAAAATTAAAAAATAAAATTTTGCTGTTTTATCTGGTATCAGCAGTATTGAATTAACACTAAAGAGCATATTAAAAATGATTAATATATACATATATTTTAAAATGTTTATATACTTTTTTTGTGTGTAAGCATATATGTATATATAATATATAGTGAAATTTGTTATACCTCAACTAGCTTTAGCTAACTTTTTTTTTAAAAACTGAAGCTGAGAATTCCTTGGCAGTCCAGTGATTAGTGGGGCTTCCCAGATAATACTAGTGGTAAAGAACCTGCCTGCCAATGTAGGAGATGCGGGTTTGATCCATGGGTTGGGAAGATCCCCTGGAGGAGGGTATGGCAACCCACTCCAGTATTCTTGCCTAGAGAATCCCATGTATAGGTCACAAAGAGTCAGACATGACTGAGGCAACCTAGCATGCATGCACCAGTGGTTAGGTTTTGGTCTTTTCACTGGGAGAGCCTTGGTTCAATCCCTGGTGAAGGAACTAAGATTCCACAAGGCATGCAGCATGTCCAAAATGAACAAGAAAAACTGAGGTATAACTAACAAGCAAAATTATGTATATTTAAAGTGTACAATGTGATGATTTGATATACATATACATTATGAGCTGATATATATATTTGTGGATATATATATGTATATACCCATTGTTGAAAGTGAAATATTAAAATTCCTACTAGTATTGCATTGCTTCCTATTTCTGCCTTCTGATCTTCCAATATTTGCTTAATGTGTTAAGGTGCTCTGATTTTGAAGTACGTATATATTTCCAGTTAAATACTCTTGATGAATCCATCCCTTTATCATTATATCATGACCTTCTTTGTCTCTTTTTCAGCTTTTGACTTAAAAAGTCTGTTTTGTCTAATATAAGTTTATCTTTTCTCTTTACATGAAATATCTTTTATATGTTTTTCCCTCCCTCCACTTTCAGTCTGTATGTATCCTTAGAGCTAAATCATTTCTAGCTCTGGAGATGGTCCAGCAGTGTAGTCTTCAGCAGCTTTATCAGTTGCAGTTAGCGTTGGTGAAGATTTCAGGGGTCCCCAGTGGTCAAGACCCCTGCAGCAGCAGCAAAGGCTGCTGGAGACCAGCTGATCTCTTTTTCTCTCACAGGGGATATCACTGTGCAAGGGATTCCTCTTGGTGTTGGGTCTGGCTTGGAAGAGCCTACACCAGTGTTGGTGTCTGATGTGTGGGAACCTGTGGAGCAGTCATGGAGCTGGGGACTGGAATGCTGGTGCTTGCAGAGTGACAGCGGCTCTGGGGTTGGTGTGCTGGCTATACCACAGCAGCAGTGATGTATGAGTTGCAGATGTGTGTGAATTAGCCATGTAGATGAAGTTTGAAGCATGGCACTTAGAGAGCAATGGTGGCATTTGGGTCCAGGTGCTGGCTAGCTGGAAGTGACAGTGCCTCCAAGTCTTGAGAAGTGGTCATGTGTGAACCCGTGACAGAGCTGGAGTCTGGTGCATGGGTGCCACAAAGTGGCCCTAGATCCAGGTCTGGCATGTGGGAACAAGGGGAGCAACTATGACCCTGTAGTGTCCGGGATGTGCTCAGGGTCGGGGAGTGCTGGAAGTTCTTTTCCCAGGCCAGCATAATAGTGGCTCTTTTCTGGGGTAAGCACAGTGACATCTCCTTCCCCAAGATCTGTGACAGCAATAACTTAATTACTTGGGCGGTAAAAACTGCCAGTCTCCTCGGGAGCAGCTGTTGTGAGGGCTCTTCAGTCTTGTGGCTGATAGTTTCCACCTTTCCTCTTTGTTCCTAGTTGCCTTTAGACATCTTCAGTAAGCTGATCTCCCCAGAGATCCTTTCTATGCAGTTACCCTTTATTTTTTGCCCTCTTATGTTACTGTAGTTTCTTAATTAGACTTAATTAGACTCAAGCCCTTTCAGGACCATTTTCATTTGTGGATTGCTATCTAATTGTCTTCTGTTGGGTGATGGAGGTTGATATTTCCTACTTCACCATCTTGCTGATATTACTGTCCTTGCTTTATTCAATCTTAACATTATGTCCCATCAAAGAGCAGTTTCATGTCACTTTCTGAACTGATATACTTGCATTGATCACTTCTCTATGGTATATCAACTACCTGACATTTTAGTTTTGAATACCAGAGAAAGTGCTGTAATGTATAAATTTGTCAAAATATGACCCTGTGATGCTTTTTTGAATAATGGTGCATTATTGAAACTTATCTTCCATTTTTGTGATCTGTTTATAGTTAAAATAGAATAGTAGTAATTTACATTGCTTGCTTCTATAGGCTAAATCTATTTGGATTATCTGACAGTTATTAGTGCTCATCTAAATCAACTTGACATTTATTAACTCTGAAAGAGTTATAATGGAGTATGACATGATATAATTAGATATAATTAGTTCAAGAAGTGATTAATAGTTTGTACCTGATACTCTAGAAACAGAATTTAAGAAGATAACATAGAACTGTGTGTACACTTAAAATGTTACACTTGCTACAAAAATTTTAGATAATCCTTATTATTGGTATCGAAATTGTTAATTAATGCTATTTAGGAGTAGAACTCTACAATTTGACAAATTTTTAAAAAATTATTTATATTTCTACATGAACTCAGGAAATAGCCACCATAAATTTAAAGTCAAGTCAATTTTTAAATTTATCTTGAGTCAAAGACATTCAAGAAATCTATTTATAGTCTGAAAATAAGTAGAAAATTTCGTGACATATAGTGTACTTGCATCATTGTTTTGAGCAAATTAACATGACTAATGCATATATTTCATGGTTTTCTCCCCTAAACATGCATCGGAATCATATTTTGCATCTTTAAGATATTATATAACAGTATATATTTTGAATAGGTATTGTAATCTAAGTTCTCCCCTTTTGGTAATGGCTTTATTGAAATAATATTTCATAGACCATACAGTTTATCCATTTAAAGTATATGATTCAGTAGTCTTAGTATATTCACAGGGTTGTACAGCCATCACATAATTTTAGAACATTTTCCCCATTCGCTTCATCCTCCCCACCCTAGCTTCAGCCTGAGGCAAGTGGTAATTTACTTTAGCTTTGCTTATTATAAACTTTTCATATAAAAGGAATCATACAGTGTATAGTATAGATGGTGACTGCAGCCATGAAATTAAAAGATGCTTGCTCCTTGGAAGAAAAGTTATGACAAACCTAGACAGCATATTAAAAAACAGAGACATTACTTTCCCAACAAAGGTCCGTCTAGTCAAAGCTATGGTTTTTCCAGTAGTCACATATGGATGTGAGAGTTGGACTATAAAGAAAGGTGAGCGCCGAAGAATTGATGCTTTTGAACTGTGCTGTTGGAGAGACTCTTGAGAGTCCCTTGAACTGCAAGGAGATCCAACTGGTCCATCCTAAATGAAATCAGTCCTGAATATTCATTGGAAGGACTGATGCTGAAGCTGAAACTCCAATACATTGGCTACCTCATGCAAAGAGTTGACTCATTTGAAAAGACCCTGATGCTGGGAAAGATTGAAGGCAGGAGAAGAAGGGGACAACAGAGGATGAGATGGTTGGATGGTATCACTGACTCAACAGACATGAGTTTGAGCAAGCTCCGGGAGTTGGTGATGGACAGGGAGGCTAGGTGTGCTGCAGTCCATGGAGTCACAAAGAGTTGGACACGACTGAGTGACTGAGCTGAACTGATAGTGTATGGTCTTTTGTGACTGGCATAAATAAAACTTTCATAGTACACACAGGGTGGATATTTGATACACAGATCATTAAGATTTGGGGTGGAGATTCTGTGGGTTAGATATGGAGCCCACATGTTTAATATTCACTATTTTAAATTACCATTGTTAGTATGAGGAGAATGCAGTGGTAGTCCTTGGCCTATTTTTAAACTAGCATAATAAGCCTAGTCATACCATTCAGTATGTTTGCTTTTTAAAATAAGTAACCACAATTACTGGAATCCACCTGCCAAAGCAGGAGACGCACGTTTGATCCTTGGGTTGGGAAGATCCCCTGGAGTAGGAAGTAGCAACCCACTTCAGTATTCTTGCCTGGAAAATTCCACGGACTGAGGAGCCTGGCAGGCTACAGTTCATGGGGTTGCAAAGAGTTGGACACAACTGAGCGACTGAAGAACTCTTACTTTGCGTGGTTTTTTCAAAGTTCATCCTATAGTAGCACATACCATGACTTTTTTCCTATTATCTTAAATTCTTGGAAAATTCAAGGTACAGCTCTTTTAAAAGTGTCTCTGTCAATAGGCTTTTCTTCAAAACATATACTTTCTTTTCAATTTTTCATTAATGAAATGTACATGATATATAAATACTACTCAAAGTACAGATGCAAAAATTATACACCAAGTGACATAATTTAGTCTTTAATTAAAATCAGCATATTTATCCTCTTAAGGGATCATGACTATTTGCTTTGATGCTGCTGGGTTTTAAAGGGATTAGAATTTCCAAAGTCAACTAATGTTTTCAGGTGGGAGATTAAAAATAACTATAAAAATGGTTTCTTGAAAACTTGGCCTGTAGCATACAGATTTAAATAAATTTTAAAGACTTTCAGAATTATATATATAGACTTTTTGATTATACATTAAAAACAGAGGAAAGGGAAATTAAATATGGTACCTTAATATTTATTTGGTATTCATTTATGGATTTTTTAATCCTTAAGGAAATGCCAGCTATGGTTTTTATGAAGTATTGTTAAGCTTTTAAGAATATGCTGTGTTTACAGGCAAAAAAGAAATCTTGATTTCATGTTGTGGGTATGTTGATTTTTTTGTTTTGACATTTTGAAGTGTTTATTATTCTCTTACCACCCTGGCTCTACCATTCTTACCTGTCCTGCTGCCTACCTTTCTTCCTCCTTTTTCAGGTTTTTGTTGTTTTTTTTCTTTTTTTCTTTATCCCTGGTTTGTTTGTCCCTTATGTAGATGTGTTTATCTAGATTCAGTTTCCATTCCATTTGAGGATTATGACACACTTGTGTGACCCTAATTTTTGTGCAGTCTGGGGGCACTTTAAGAGTAAAAGAGGGTACCATTGACAGTTTTGGCTAAATAATAGGCACAAAACTAGTACCAGCTAAACAGGATTATGGTCATCCCAGACATTATGTATGTTTGCTTGTTAAAATTTGGTTAAAAAATGGAAATAAGAAGATACCTTTTCTTTAGTCCATGAAGATTAAATAGCATGCAATTTAGTAAATTGTCTTTGTATACATCTTGCCTAAAACTGTGTTTTATTTATAATGGGCATCATTAAATAATTAAATCTAAGAAGGATATGTTATAATCAACACTTTAATAGTAAGTAAATTTTCATGTTGTTTGTATGGATGTATTATGCAATTTTTTATTATGCGCCAAATACTTGGTACTTTACAGAATTATATTTAATCATTTAAACTTCTTAACAACTGCATGAGATAGGTTCTATCATTATCTCTATTTTATAGATGAGGAAGCTGAGGCATGGAGAAGTTAAATGATTGGCAAGCTCACACATTAGTTAGAAGAGCTAGAATGTAAACCAGGTAGTTTGGTTCCAGAGTACTTGTAGAGGAATTACAAGGGTATTCAACAAAAATTAATATGGAGATACTTTACTAATATTGGTGCCTGTGGTAGGCAGTCTTCTAAGATGGTTCCCAGCTATCTCTACCTCCTGATGTTCATGACTTTGTGCAATCAACTTCTCTTGGATTTGAGCTGGACCTTGTGATATCTTAATAATGAGACTTCTTCCTACCTACTGCCAGGGTATATTTTTTCATTTCTTTAGATCTTTAATTTCTCAGGAATGTTTTGTGGTTTTCAGTGTTTTCACACCTCTTGTCCTTTTTTGATGTTATTGTAAATGATACTGTTTTTTAAAATCCAGTTATTAATTGTTCATCACCAGTATATTCACTTTCACTTTCAGTATATAAAAATGCAGTTGATTTTGTATAACCGTGCTAAGTTTATTGCTTTAAGTGAAAGTTGTTCAGTCATGTCCAACTCTTTGCAACCCCATGGACTATACAGTCCATGGAATTCTCCAGGCCAGAATACTGGAGTGGGTAGCCATTCCCTTCTCCAGGGAATCTTTCCAACCCAGGGATCAAACCCAGGTCTCCAGCATTGCAGGCAGATTCTTTACCAGCTGAGCCACAAGGGAAGCCCTTATTACTTTAAGTAGATTTTTTTTTTTAAGATTCTAGTCATATTTTCTACAAAGATGATAATGATTTTTGAGATTAGAGATATTTTTACTTTTCTCTCTTAATCATGAAAGATTTTTTTTTCTTGCCTGTTTCACTGGCTATACTCTCTAGTACAATGTGGAACAAAGCTGGCTGTATTGCAGCGCCAGTTGTCTTGCTGTATCTCATTGTGTGCACTGTTCACTGAACCTATGGTAGGCAAGGCTGTGATCTGAGAGACTCAAAGAAAATTCGAGGAGCTGTAGGAACTGCAGACACATTTATTCTCTTCTGGCTGACAGAGCAGCCATAACAGTGTTCTCTCCTGGCTGACAGAGCAGCCATATCAGTAGACAGGCTGTCTTCTCTCCTCTCGTGGCTGACCCAATGGACACAGTCGTGATGCAGCAGTATTGCTGCCACTTTTTAGGTGGAGCCCATGTAACAGAGGTAGCCTGTGTCCAAGGGAGTACCGTGTGACGCTCATGCTCAGTGCTTTAAATGATCTCAGCTGTTACATAGTCATTATTTACAAAACGTGGAGCATGAGAGCCTAAACATGCCATCTTGGCTAGTTTGCTTTCTCCCCACAGTGGCAAAAGCAGGCATCATTGTCTTGTTCCTTCCTGATCTTAGTGAGAAAGCATTTCATCTTTCATTATTAAGTGTGATGTTAGTTGTAGGGTTATTGTAAATGCCCTTCAGTCAGGCTAGCAAAGTTCTCTTGTGTACCTAGTTCTCTGAGAGTTTTTATCAGGAATGGATGTTGAATTTTGTCAATAGCCTTTTCTGCATCTATTGGGATGATTATATATATGGTTTTTCAATCTTTAGCTTAATACAGTGAATTGCACTGATTGCTTTAGAACATTGTATCAACTTAAGTTTCTGAGATAAGCCCAATTTGGGTATGTTATTTTTTTAGTATACCATCAGGTAAGATTTGCCAAAATTTTATTTACAGTTTTTTGCATCTATATGCAAAATGGGCTTCCCACATGGTATGACGGATGAGCTTCCCAAGTGGCTCAGTGGTAAAAAATCTGCAGTGTGGAAGCTGCAGGCACAGCAACCCACTCTAGCATTCTTGCCTGGAGAATCCCGTGGGCAGAGGAGGCTGCCGGGTTATAGTCCGTTGTGTCGCAAAGAGCCGGACACAACTAAAGCGACTTATCACGCACATATGCATGTTTGAGGGATGTTGTGCTGTAGTGTTTGTTAATAATATCTTTATCTGGTCTTGGTATTAAGAGGGTAATGTTGACCTCGCAGTGTGAGTTAGAGAACATTGTTTCCTTTTCAATTTTCTGGAAAAACTCACATTTCTGGAAAAACTCAATATTGTTTCGCTGTAAATGTTTTATAGAATTCACAAATGAAGCTCTCTGGACCTGGAATTTTCTTTGTGGGGTAATTTTTAGCTACCAGTTCAAATCTTTCAGAGATATAGGCTTTTAAAAAATATACATATATTTGTTTATTTATTTACTTGGCTGCATCTGGTCTTAGTTGCAACACGTGGAATCTTTTCTTTGAGGCATATGAGCTCTTAGTTCCCTGACTAAGGATCAAGCCTTTGTCCCCTTAAATTGGAAGGTGGATTCTTAACCACTGGAGCACCAGAGACATCCATGGGGGTATTAAGACTATCTTATTCAATGTAGTTTGGTAGTTTCAGTCTTTCAGGAAATACATTTCATCTAAATTGTAGAATGTATTGACAAAATTCTTCATAATTCTTTTAAGTAGGTGGTACCTTGTAGGGAGGCATAGTAGTAATTTGGAGCTGTTACTAACTGTATGTTAGATACGATCAGGTTTTGAGAAAAAAAAGAATTAGCTTCTATTTTCTTTACATAATGGATGATACTGTAGAAATTTAAGCAGAAAAGTGACATGAGCAAATTCAAAATATATCCCTGGAAGGGGTATGAGGATAGATTGTGTGTGTGTGTGTGTGTGTGTGTGTGTGTGTGTGTGTGTGAGAGAGAGAGAGAGAGAGACCTAAGTGCTAATATATGCAAAGCAGTGAAAAATGGGTAGAAAAAAAATTCAATGCCTCTTTTCTGTCCAGTTTACAAAGGCTTTTTAGAGCCATTTGAATTAGCATTTCACTTTCCTTTTTTTTTTGTTATCCTGTAGAATGGGATGCCAGGCAAAAATCTTTGAGTTTTGGTGTTGGAAGATGAGGATTTCTTGATGAGTGATGTACAAGGGTGAAGGAGAAAGAGAAAAAGGAGATTTGGGGCTTAAAAAAGGGGAAAACTCCACTTGAAGTTTACGATTGGTTCTTCCTCTTTTTTGGTAATTTTACACTGGATTCTTTTGGGGCAATATTTACTAAATTGGCGTTATCTTTCTTATCTACTCCCCCAAAAGTTATCAAAAATCGGCATCCTTATAAATGATATCTTTCTCATTTCATAAATTCTCAGCACCTTAATAAAAGGCCTATGTTAAAGAAATGTTGATAGAAATAATTCTGAAAAGCTTTTCTGGAATAAGAAAAAGTACTGTTTATGTCTTTTACCAATTTCTCTCACAGTCTCTTCCCAGCTTGCATTTACTTTTAGCGATCTTATTTATTTATTTTTCCTCCATGATTTTAAGTACCATCTATAGGGTTAGGTATGTATACAGTTTTAAGCACCACTTATATTTAAATATACATCCTCAGCTGGGTCCCTCCCCTAAACTCTGTATTTTTTTTTTATGAAGTTGCATAGTTGACATCTCCATGTGTCTCAAACTAAACCAGATTCCCAGTCTTTCCTTTAAACCTGCTCTTTCTGCAACTTTTCTTATTTCAGGTTGTCCCTGAATGGCAATAATAGTATTTTTTCCTGTCATAAAAAGTGAATGAGGTTCCAATTAGGGAACTAATATTGAGAAATTGTAACATGATACTGGGAAATTAATATATATTTAGCTATTACAGAATTTTCAAGCATTTCCTCTATTTCCTTGCTTTAAATTGATATTTTTTGTTTGCTAATCTCGCATATCTTTGTTCCTGCCTCCTCATAGTTTATGTATGTCATGAGCTATATTAGCAAAATATACAAACTTAAAAACACTATTAAGAGGAAAGAAGATGAATTATGGTTCTTGTAAAGGTAAATGATGTATTCAGGGGATCCTGCCAACCAGTCCATTTCTCTGAAGTTTTGGGTTTAAATTCTGAGTGAATTTAGGGGCCTAAAAGAAACACTTGAAATAATACAGTAACTTTTCAAAAGTTTTCTTCAAAAAATAAACTTTTTCCATTTTACTGATGACAAAGGGTAATTGAGAAAGCAAAAACTAAGAAGAGATGTTTATTGGGCTCTATAGGGCTGCAGTGGAAAAAGAAATAAGTAAACAATTTAAAAATATTCTTGAAGTGTAAAAAAATTGTTATCTCTTCTAAGAAATATCTTAAAGCTGCATTTGTTCATTCACTAAGACATTCTACAACATTAACGTATATTCAGCATTTATGGAGTGCTTACTGTGTGTAAATTGTTGGGATCACAGTGACTGAGTTAAAAATCTGGGCACAGCTTATATTCTGCAGAGAGAAATAGATTATAAATAAGTAAACAAAGAAATGCATGTGATATAAACTATGAAAAGTCTCATTAATAAGGTGACTTGATTTAAAAGTTCTGAAGGATGAAGCCTACTGGAGGAGGAAATGACAAGGGCACATATATGTTTTAGGCAAAGGAAACAGCATATGCAAATAATAAACACTAGCAAGTAAAAGAAGTGGTAAAGAGTTTAGCTTCTATGAGAATATTTCCTATAAGTACAAGCACACTAACTCTTTTCTCACTTATTTGTGCTTTGTCTTTCCATGAGCACCCTTAGCTGTCTGTTTATATTGAAAAAATGCTAATTGGGAACCTTACTTACATTGGGTCGGGCTTGTTGAGGGCTTCCTTAAGGTGATTTCAAGTTGTTTAACTTTTTTTGTGTGTGGGAGCAAAAGTGTCAGTGTTTTGAGGGCTTTTCTCTGAGATCATTCTTTTTCTCCACAAAATAACCAAGAGTTCCTGCCCATTTGCACATGTTCTGAAAGCAAGATGGATGGAGGGAGTGGAAAGATTCCATGTATGCACATTCTCATTTTTTTAGCCTTTAGGCTTTACCTTTGCCTTCCACTGAGTAAAATATGCTTGAAATTGAGCCTCTCTATTTTTGTTTCTTCATATAACAAAACTGGAGGTTAGGGCTATTTTCTAGACTTGTAGAAATACCTAATTTTTTGTGTACAGATTTTGTACCAATCCTAGTTTTCAACCTCTTGTCTCAGTCCTTTCAGAGGTGGTTAATTTTTTTGTTTTCTTTGGTAGTTGCCACATGCTGGCTCTCCATTGTGGCACAGGGGTTTAGTTGCCCTGAGGCATGTGGGATCTTAGTTCCCACACCAGGGATTGAACCCATGTCCCTTGCATTGCAAGGTAGATTCTTTAAACACTGGACCACCAAGGAAGTCCCAGAGATGGTTAATTTTTAATTTCCTACTTCCCTTTTGCAAAGATAATGTATTTAAATCTTTCAGAAATATAGAACAAATGTTGATAATGATAGCTGAAGTTGGCTATCATAATAATAATTGCTTCCCTAGTGGCTTCGCTGGTAAAGAATCCACCTGCAATGCAGGAGACCTGGCTTTATCCCTGGGTTGGGAAGATCCCATGGAGAAGGGAACAGTTACCCACTACAGTATTCTGGCCGGGAGAATTCCATGGACTGTATAGTCCATGGGGTTATAAATAGTGAGATACGACTGAGCAACTTTCACTTCACTTAAAGTGATATTGATAACGAAGTATGTGGAATAGACAAAATTTGTTAACTTTGAGATAAGTTAATATTAAGTATAGTTTTGTGACTTCATGGAAACTATCATTGAGTAAACAGGTATTAAAATGTCTACTTTCTTAAAATACTGCCTATAAAATCAAACATGATTGGAGTGCATAGTTTATAATATTTTATAATTTTGTTTATAAAATCTTGATTATTTAAATAGAATTAATTTGTATTTTTTCCATGTCAGATATATTACTAGCCTTACATTTATTGACTTTAAAAAAAAACACATCCAATTTAATGATTTAATTTTGTCTTGTTACTTAGGGTTGTTTAATTCTGAGTAATCATTCAGTAGTATGATGATAAATAATATGTATATAATAAATTTATTTTTATTTCCCACTGACTCTGTTCCTTCCGATGACAATTTTTCACTTCCTCAGTTTTTTTCTTAAGTAGTTGGTTGTGATACTTAATCTAGTTAGAAAGAAAGCTTTGATTTCCTACTGTTTGTGCTTAGGTCAATTCAGAATAGACTGAGCATCCCTTTGGATTTCTGCCAGGTAAACTCTAGAAAATCATCAGGGTTGCTAGTAAAGTACTTTGGTGTGTAACATAGTCCTTAGGAACGTGCAAATATGTAAAATAAGTTAATCATTTTCAGAAAAAAACAAGTAACTTTATCTACAGTGAAGGTTCAGTTCTATTCAGTTCATTCACTCAGTCGTGTCTGACTCTTTTTGTGACCTCTTGTACTGCAGCATGCCAGGCTTCCTTGTCTGTCACCAACTCCCGGGACTTGCTCAAACTCTTGTGCATCAGGTTGGTGATGCCATCCAACCATCTCATCCTCTGTCGTCCCCTTCTCCTCCCACCTTCAATCTTTCCCAGTGTTGGGGTCTTTTCTAATGAATCAGTTCTTCACATCCAGTAGCCAAAATTTTGGAGCTTCAGCATCAGTCCTTCCAATGAATATTCAGGACTGATTTCCTTTATGGATGGACTGGTTTGATCTCCTTGCAGTCCAAGGGATTCCCAAGAGTCTTCTCCAACAGCACAATTCAAAAGCATCAATTCTTCGGCACTCAACTTTCTTTATGGTCCAACATCCATACATGACTAATGGAAAAACCATAGCTTTGACTGGATGGACCTTTTTTAGGCAAAGTAATATCTCTGCTTTTTAATACACCGTCTAGGTTTGTCATAGCTTTTCTTCCAAGGAGCAAGCATCTATTAATTTCATGACTGCAGTCACCATCAGGAGTGATTTTGGAGCCCAAGAAAATAAAGTCTGTCACTGTTTCCATTGTTTCCCCTTCTTTTTGCTGTTAAGTGATGTGACTGGATGCCATGATCTTAGTTTTTTGAGTGTTGAGTTTTAAGCCAGCTTTTTCACTCTCCTCTTTCACTTTAACCCAATGTGGGTACAACATGTAAATTACTGAGTCATTTCAGTGCTTATTGGGCAGGTACTCCGTGAAGCCCTTTGTTTCTCTCTGGCTTTCTTCCTTTGGCATGTAAGTCCTTTTACTTTTCCATAGAGTTTGTGGAAGGATAATGATTATATTCTTGATGCTGAATGTTTTATTTAATGAAAGTGACTAAAAATAGTAACACTTACTGTGTGCTTAGTGAACCTTTTGTTGACTTTAAAAAAAATGAACAATGTGAGAGTTGCGAGTTATGTTTTATTTGGGGCTAAATTAGGACTGCAGTCTAGAAGACAGCTCCTCAGGTAGCTCTGAGAACCTGCTCCAAAGAGGCAGGGAGCAAGTTCAGTATATATGTGATTTTAGTGAAATGGGAATACATGCAATCAAGCACATATTTTTCCAAAAAGTTTCTGCTAGTCTCCTGAAATTTTTTGCTAGTCGTGAGGAATAGTCATCACCATGAAGGATTTTAGTGCTTTTCTAGATAAGAGGACATATAAAAGTTGGGCTCTTAAAACTGCTCCTGAAAATATATAACTATCTGAAGACCTGTCTTGTCATCCATACTTGCCCACCCCCAAGTACAGAGTGCCTCACTTCTGCTCTTACCCTGCATTTCTTTCAGGGAATGGTGGAGGTCAGCAACTGCAGCAGCACATAATGTAATCCTTGTAGAGGTGGATGGCAATTGCCCATGGGAAATGCCAATTTGTAGTTGACACTGTCTGTAGGAAATAGTTGGGCAGTCATGTCCAACTCTTTGGGACCAGTGGGAATAAAGACAATGATTGAAATGACTTACAAATCATGATTTTTGAGCTTCTGAAGTACACTTTTTATATTACAATTCCTTTTTATAAATAATTCCTTTTTCCCTTAAATTATATTTATTTATTGACTCTTCATCTTCATTGCTGCATGGGCTTTATCTAGTTGTGCCAAATGGGAGCTACTCTTTATTGCAATGCGCAGGTTTCTCATTACAGTGGATTCTCTTGTTGAGGAGCATGGGCTCTAGGGCACATGGGCTTCAGTAGTTGTGATGCATGAACTTCGTTGCCCCACGCAAGTGGGATCTTCCCAGACCAGGGGTCAAACCCATTTCTCCTGCACTGGGAGGCAGATTCTTAACCACTAGACCACCAGGGAAGTCCCTCCTTTTTCATAAATAATTTCTTAGAGCAAGAGAAGTTTGTAATAAAAATTCATGTATTAACTTAATTGTGATTAGAATTTTGACTAGTTATATTTTCTCATTTTCAAAACTTACCATTTTTACCCTAGGAGTGTAGCTTTAAGTTAAAGAAAAAAAAATTTTTTTCAAGTATTGTTCTGAGTCATATTGGCATTTTGACCTACACCTGCATTTAGCTGTATTTGGCTATCTATATACTTTTAATTTAAACTTTGGGGTTTTTTTTTTGTATACTAAATATGATATTTGCACTGTCAATAAGCTCTCTTCTGTTGAGCCCCTGAAGTTCCCCTTCTGTCCCATCTGATCTCCCTGCTGGTTAAGAAACTTCCCCAGATTCAGGAACCTTTCCTTACCTTCAGTGCTATGCCAGGGGAGCAGGTTCTGTCCTACTTCCTCTCCTCTTCTTCCCTTCTTCTTTCTTTCATTCTACTCAGTTATGTGGGGATCTTTTAAGTGTCTGAGGCCCTCTGCTAGTGTTCCACAGGTGCTCTGTGAGAATTGTTTGATTTGTAGATGTTTTCTTGATGTGTGTGTAGGGAAATGAACTGCATGTCCTCCTACTCCTCTGCCATATTGGAAAGTTTTCTCTTCCTCATCCTCATTATAAGCCTACTTTGAGTTTTTGGCTAGCTCATCCCATTTCTCTCCTGACAGGATCACACATTAGAGCTGACATCAGGAAAAATGGGGCCAAGCTTATTGTGCAGTTCACAGCTACTTCCAAACAGATTCTGAACCAATTTTAGCAGTTGTTATGGGAAAACTATGACTTTTAAAACTTTTGGTTTACTTAAGTGATTTTATGACTGCAATGATAAAAAGTGGACACTGATATGAAGAAGACGCTTTGAGAATTCATATAATGTTGCATGTTGGCTTTTAAATTACTTGTTAAAGATTTATTTATAAATCGGCATTATAAATGTATTGAATCCTAGTAAGGGCTCTGCTGGAGCTTCAGAAATTATTAAGAAACAGAGCTCAGAGAGCAAGACCCATATATAGTGGGAATCAGATTTAGAGGCTAAAAAAACACTGGGCACTTAAGATAGAAAGGAGAATAGAGAACAGTTGGACAGTTTTACATTGAAGAGTTTTTAGTAAGATCACATTTGTGGGAGAATGAAGGTAATAATGAAGGAGACAAGTCAGAGACCCTGAGAAATTTATGTGGAAGAATTTTGTGAGGACTGGTGGGACTGACTGATTGGATGGATGGACTCTTGGAGATGATATTAGGGTAAAGAGACCAGAAGGAAAGAGTTACATTGGATGAAAGATTGGTAATGAATTTCTAAAATGCTTTTTTATCTTATAGAAAATGAATTGGTTACCACTGTTCTATGTCTGATATTAAACCTTGGTTAAAACATTCTTATGAGTTTGGTTTAAGAGAATGCAAAAGTCAAAAAAGGTTCTCAGAAATTTAATCTAAAATGCCAATTTACAGGTATTTAAAACAAATAACAGCTTTCCTTTTGGCTCAGACGGTAAAGAGTCTGACTGCAATGCAGGAGACTCGGGTTTGATTCCTGCGTTCGGAAGAGCCAGTGGAGTAGGGAATGGCAGCCCACTCCAGTATTCTTGCCTGGAGAATTCCATGGACAGAGGAGCCTGGCAAGATACAATCCATGGGTTCACAAAGAGTTGGACACAACCGAGTGACTAACACTTTCACTTCACTTTTAAAAGCAACTAAGATAATTGTTTTTAATATTAAAGACCAGTTACCAATAGGATTTTATCCAAATTTGACTGTATTAGGAAAATTGGAGAACCTAAACAGAATTTTATCTTTAATTCATTAACTCATGTGACTTCTTTGATGCTTATTTAGAGGAAATTTGGTTTTTTTAAATAATAACCTATTGATTACTTCCTTACTATTATCTTCAGTTGTAATCTTTTGTTCTTTAAATAATATTGAAATTTTGCACTAGAATTCAATTAAGAATTGGGTAAAATATTCAGTAGACATTTCTTCATAGAAGATGTGCAAATGGCCAACAAGCACATGAAAAAATGTTCAGCATCATTGGTCATTAGGGAAAAGCAAATCAAACTACAATTAGAACAGACTTCACCCGGCTAGGATGATTGTAATCAAAGTGACAGAAGAACAAGTTTTGGTGATAGTGTGGAGAAATTGGAATCCTCTTGTATTGCTGATATAAATGCACAGTGGTACAGTCCTTTTGGAAAACAGTTTGAATTTGTTGGAAAAAAAACAATGTGACAGTTATTCAAGGGTTAAATGTAGAATTACTGTATGATTCAATAATTCCATTCTTAGGCATAAATCTAAGAGAATTGAAAATTTAATGTCCAAACTTGTCCACTATTACTAATAACAACATTATTCATAATAATCAAAGAGAGGATATAATATCACAAAATCCAACAGATCAATGAAAGCTACAATGTAGTATATCCATTCATTGTTATATTATTCATTTATAAAAAGGAATGAAGAAATGTTTCATGGTGCAGTATTAATGAACATTGAAGGCTTTATATTATGTGAAAGAAGTCAAACAGAAAGGCTCTGTGTGTGTGTGTATATATATATATATATATATATATATTCTATGGAACCATAGAATATATATGGAACCATATATTCTGTGGTTCCATTTATATGAAATGTCCAGAATAAAAGAAAATAGAGAAACAAATAATAGATTAGGTGTTGCTTAGGGCTAAGAAGAAATGCAGAGTGACTGCTCATGGGTACAAAGTTTCTTGAATACAGTAAAATGACAGAATTGTACACTTTTTAAAAAAAATTATTTTAATTGGAGTTTAATTACTTTTCAGTATTGTGGTTTTTGCCATACGTTGACATGAATCAGCCACAGGTGTACATGTGTCCCCCCATCCTGAAACCCCCTCCCATATCCCTCCCCATCCCATCACTCTGCATTGTCCCAGTGCACTGGCTTTGAGTGCTCAGCTTCATGCATCAAACTTGGACTAGTCATCTATTTCACATATGGTAATATACATGTTTCAATGCTATTCTCTCAAATCATCCCACCCTCACCTTCTCCCAGAATCCAAAAGTCTGTTCTTCACATTTGTGTCTCTTTTGCTGTCTTGCATATAGGGTCGTCATTATCATCTTTCTGAATTCCATATATATGCGTTAGTATACTGTATTGGTATTTTTTTTTCTGACTTCACTCTGTATCTTAGGCTCCAGTTTCATCCACCTCATTAGAACCTACCTATGTGTTCTTTTTTATAGCTAAATAACATTCCATTGTTTATATGTACCACAACTTTTCTTATCCATTTGTCTGCCGATGGACATCTAGGTTGCTTCCATGTCCTGGCTGTTGTAAACAGTGCTGCAGTGAACATTGGGGTACATGTGTCTCTTTCAATCCTGGTTACCTCAGTGTGTATGCCCAGTAGTGGGATTGCTTGGGTCATATGGCAGTTCTGTTTTCAGTTTTTTAAGCAGTCTCCACACTTTTCTCCATAGTGGCTGTACTAGTTTGCATTCCCACCAACAGTGTAAGAGGGTTCCCTTTTCTCCACACCCTCTCCAGCATTTACTGTTTGTAGACTTTTGGATGGCAGCCATTCTGACCGGCATGAGATGGAACCTTATTGTGGCTTTGGTTTGTATTCTCTGATAATGAGTGATGTTGAGCATCTTTTCATATGTTTGTTAGCCATCTGTATGTCTTCTTTGGAGAAATGTCTGTTTAGTTCTTTGGCCCATTTTTTGATTGGGTCATTTATTTTTCTGGAATTGAGCTGTGTGAGCTGCTTGTATATTTTGGAGATTAATTCTTTGTCAGTTGTTTTGTTTGATTTTATTTTCTCCCATTCTGAAGGCTGCCTTTTCACCTTGCTTATAGTTTCCTTAGTTGTACAAAAGCTTTTCAGTTTAATTAGGTTGCATTTGTTTATTTTTGCTTTTATTTCCATTACTCTGGGAGGTGGGTCATAGAGTATCTTGCTGTGATTTATGTCAGAGAGTGTTCTGCCGATGTTTTCCTCTAGGAGTTTTATAGTTTCTGGTCTTACATTTAGATCTTTAATCTATTTTGAGTTTATTTTTGTGTATGATGTTAGAAAGTGTTCTAGTTTCATTCTTTTACGAGTGGTTGACCAGTTTTCCCAGCACCACTTGTTAAAGAGATTGTCTTTTTTCCATTGTATATTTTTGCCTCCTTTGTCAAATATAAGGTGTCCATAGGTGTGTGGAATTATCTCTGGGCTTTCTATTTTGTTCTGTTGATCTATATTTCTGTCTTTGTGTCAGTAGCATACTGTCTTGATGACTGTAGCTTTGTAGTATAGACTGAAGTCAGGTAGATTGCGTCCTTCAGTTCCATTCTTCTTTCTCAAGATTGCTTTGGCTATGCAAGATTTTTTTGTGTTTCCATACAAATTGTGAAATTATTTGTTCTAGTCCTGTGAAAAATACTATTGGTAGCTTGATAGGGATTGCATTGAATCTGTAGATTGCTTTGACTGGTATACTCATTTTCACTATATTGATTCTTCTGACCTGTGAACATGGTATATTTCTCCATCTATCTGTGTCATCTTTGATTTCTTTCATCAGTGGCTTATAGTTTTCTATATATAGGTCTTTTGTTTCTTTAGGTAAATTTATTCCTAAATATTGTATTCTTTTTGTTGCAATGGTGAGTGGGATTGTTTCCTTAATTTCGCTTTCTGTTTTCTCATTGTCAGTGTATAGGAATGCAAGGGATTTCTTTGTATTAATTTTACATCCTGCAATTTGCCATATTCATTGATTAACTCTAGTAATTTTCTCATGGTGTCTTTAGGGTTTTCTATGTAGAGGATCATGTCATCTGCAAACTGAGAGTTTTACTTCTTGTTTTCCAATCTGGATTCCTTTTGTTTCTTTTTCTTTTCTGATTGCTGTGGTTAGGACTTCCAAAACTACGTTGAATAGTAGTGGTAAGAGTGGGCACCCTTGTCTTGTTCCTGATTTTAGGGGAAATGCTTTCAATTATTCACCATTGAGGGTAATGTTTGCTGTGGGTTTGTCATAGATGGCTTTTATTATGTTGAGGTATATTCTTTCTATGCCTGCTTGCTGGAGGGTTTTTGTCATAAATGGGTGTTAAATTTTGTCTAAGACTTTCTCTGCATCTACTGAGACAATCATATGGCTTTTATCTTCCAGTTTGTTAATATGGTGTATCACATTGATTGATTTGCAAATACTGATGTTTCCTTGCATCCCTGGTATAAAGCCCACTTGGTCATGATGTATGATCTTTTTAATATGTTGTTGGGTTCTGTTTAGTAGAATTTTATTGAGGATTTTTGCATCTGTGTTCATCAGTTATATTGGCCTATAGTTTTCTTTTTTTGTGGCATCTTTGTCTGGTGATGGTATTGGGGTGATGGTGGCTTCATAGAATGAGTTTGGGAATTTACCATCCTCTGCAATTTTCTGAAAGAGTTTGGGTAGGATAGGTGTTGGCTCTTCTCTAAATTTTTTATAGAATTCACCTGTGAAGTGAATTCACATCTGGTCCTGGGCTTTTTTTTGTTGGAAGACTTTTTATTACTGCTTTGATTTCTGTGCTTCTGATGGGTCTGTTAAGATTTCCTACTTCTTCCTGGTTCAGTTTTGAAGGTTATACTTTTCTAAGAATCTGTCCTTTTTTTCCAAGTTGTTCCATTCTGTTGGCATATAGTTGCTGATAGTAGTCTCATGATCCTTTGTATTTCTGTGTTGTCTGTTGTGATTTCTCCAGTTTCATTTCTAATTTTATTGACTTGATTCTTCTCCCTTTTTTTCTTGATGAGTCTGGCTAATGGTTTTTCTATTTTATGTATGTTCTCAAGGAACCAGCTTTTAGTTTTGTTGAATTTTGCTATAGTTTCCTTCATTTCTTTTTCATTTGTTTCTGCTTTGATTTTTATGATTTTTTTTCTTTCTACTAACTTTGGCAAATAGATGGGAAACAGTGGACACAGTGGCTGACTTTATTTTTCTGGGCTCCAGAATCACTGCAGATGGTTATTGCAGCCATGAATTTAAAAGACGCTTACTCCTTGGAAGAAAAGTTATGACGAACCTAGACAGCATATTAAAAAGCAGAGACATTACTTTGCCAACAAAGGTCCGTCTAGTCCAGGCTATGGTTTTGCCAGCAGTCATGTATGGATGTGAGAGTTGGACTATAAAGAAAGGTGAGCGCCGAAGAATTGATGCTTTTGAACTGTGGTGTTGGAGAAGACTCTTCAGAGTCCCTTGGACTTCAAGGAGATCCAACCAGTCCATCCTAAAGGAGATCAGTCCTGGGTGTTCATTGGTAGGACTGATTTTGAAGGTGAAACTCCAGTACTTTGGCCACCTGATGGGAAGAGCTGACTCATTGGAAAAGACCCTGATTTTGGGAAAGATTGAGGGCGGGAGAAGAAGGGGACGACAGAGGATGAGATGGTTGGATGGCATCACCGACTCAATGGGCATGAGTTTGGGTGGACTTTGGGAGTTGGTGATGGACAGGGAGGCTTGGCGTGCAGCAGTTCATGGGGTCCCAAAGAGTTGGACATGACTGGGGGACTGAACTGAACTTTTTTGGGGTTCTTCATTTCTCCTTTTTCTAGTTGCTTTAGGTATAAAGTTAGGTTATTTATTTGATGTTTCTCTTGTTTCTGGAGGTAAGCTTGTATTGCTATGAACCTTCCTCTTAGCACTTCCTTTACTACATCCCATAGGTTTTGCGTTGACGTGTTTTCATTTTCATTTGTTTCTGTGCATATTTTGATTTCCTTTTTGATTTCTTCCATGATCTGTTGGTTATTCAGAAGCATGTTGTTTAGCCTCCATATGTTTGTATTTTTAATAGTTTTTTTTTCCCCTGTAACTGACATCTAATCTTACCACATTGTGATCAGAAAAGATGCTTGAAATTATTTCAATTTTTTTTTAATTTACCAAGGCTAGTTTTATGGCCCAGGATGTGATCTGTCCTGGAAAATGTTCTGTGTGCACTTGAGAAATAGGTGAAATTCATTGCTTTTGAGTGATTTGCCCTGTAGATATCAGTTAGGTCTAACTGGTCCATTGTATCATTTAAAGCTTGTGTTTCCTTGCTAATTTTCTGTTTGGTTGATCTAACCGTAGGTGTGAATAGGGTATCTAAGTCTCACACTTTTATTGTGTTACTGTTAATTTCTCTTCTCATACTTGTTAGCATTTGCCTTATATTGAGGTGCTTCTATGTCGGGTGCATATATATTTATGATTGTTATATACTCTACTTGAATTAATGCTTTGATCATTATGTAGTGTCCTTCTTTGTCTCTTTCCATGGTCTTTATTTCAAAGTCTTTTATCTGATATGAGTATTGCTACTCTTGTTTTTTTTTGGTCACCATTTGCATGAAATATTTTTCCAGCCCTTCACTTTCAGTTTGTATATGTTCCTTGGTTTGAGGTGCGTCTCTTGTAGACAGCATGTATAGGGGTTAAGTTTCTTTAGAGAAACCATTGTCATCTGAGAGGATGTCCTGCTGAGTCTGCTTATAGTTGTAGCCAGTGATTCTTTAAGAAGATATAGAGGTTTTATAAGGTCATTTTCAGAGGCTACAAATTGATCAAAACTACAGATTCTTCCTTTGGTGCTACAGAGAAGTAAATACAGCTCTGTGAACTTTAATCTTTAATATGTAGATTTATTAGCAAACTACATAGCACTTTATAGGGGTTCCAAAGTGGTGCTAGTGGTAAAGAACCCATGTACCAATGCAAGAGATGTACATCCCATCCCAGAGTTGGGGAGATCCCCTGGAGGAGGGCATGGCAACCCATTTCAGTATTCCTGCCTGGAGATTCCCGTGGACAGAGGAGTCTGGCAGACTACAGTCCATAGTGTTGCAAAGAGTCAGACATGACTGAAGTGACTTAGCACACACAAGCAAGTTATAGAGATTTGGGAAAACTTAGTATTCATAAAATTAAGCAACACAGTAGAAAGTACTAAGATACACATGATTAGGGACTTGTGTTTTAACATTGAACAGTTTCCAGCTCTATATAGTTAAATTTTCAGAAAACATTATATCAGTGTTATTTTGAATAGTTTTCAGTAAATTCATTGTTTTCAATTACATTATTTAGTTTTATTTAATTTTGTTGTTTGATACCAAGTATATGTTTTGCATGAACAGTCTTTTATTTTTTATATGTAATATCCCAATAATTTAGCTATCATATCTCAATATGAATCATCTGTAACTTTATTGCTAAAGCAGATGTATGTAAATTACCCTCTACTCAAAGTTTACTTATGTAGGCATATATTATTGGTGACATGTGCTATGAATGTGTAACATGAAAACAGGTTACAACATACTCTCGTGGTAAGAGTAATAAAATTATTGCTTTAAAATATTTAAAGGACATTGTTACACAATATGAAATTATGTGTATATGGTTAATGTATATATGTGTGCTTGTACTCAAAATGCTTATATGTGACACCCCACCAAGGACCAACTGTTGATAATTGAGACTCTGCATTTGTCTTTGTCATTCTACTCTTAAAACATCGTTTCTTGGTTCTAAAAGCTTTTAGCTTTTGATAATTGTATTTTCACCTTTGAAAATATATATTCTCCCAGAATATATGTCCCATCATAATCATTTGTTAAAGATCCCGCTTGCTTTCCTGTGTGTCCTTGGACAGATTATTTCTTTGTGCTTAATTTTCTCACCTATAAAATAGGGATTGTAATAATGAGTTACCTCACCATATGATTATGATGATTAAATAATTCTTGTATTTTAGAGCAGTGCTTGGTATAAATTAGCACTCAATAAATGACAACTGTTATTAATATTTAGCACCCTAGTGAGGTTAATTGATTTAGTAGGAGACTTACAAATGGAATATATTGTAGAACAGCTCTCATTCCCTACTTCCCTACCCTTAAGGGCATAGTAATGTGGTCTACAGGAGAACCTACAACTTCTAGCTTGTGACAGCCTTCAAGAAATACATAATATCTTTCAAGGCTTCTGTGTACTGCAGTTTTAATATCCATGTTTATTTTAATAATAAATGTTTTCTGTTAACTTTTAAGTTGTTTTTTTCTTTCCCCAGTGTACCCTTATCTTTGAATAAAATTGAATGAACAGGAAGAGGCACCATATTTAGCTTATGACTTTGTATACTTTATGGCAACCTGCCAAGCTCCTCTCATTACTCATACTCCAGTTTGAGAAGTAACAGAGACTAGATAGACTATGAGGAGGACAGATTGGTAGCAAAAGGTAGGAGGTGGTTGGAATAGGAATAAAATGCTTATGAAAGAAATAGTAGAATTCTGTTATGAGTTATTTATATAAATTTAACTTTTAAATATATTTTTTTCCATTTAAGTTGTCTTAGCTCAAGATGCAAGTGACAAAATACCACAGATTGGGAGGCTTAAAAAGCAGGAATTTATCTCTCACAGGAGGCTGAGAAGTTCCAGGATCAAGGTGACAGTCAGTTCTGTTCCCTGATTTTGCTCTGCCTTGCAGGCAGCCACTATTCTGCTGTGCCCTAATGTGGAAAGGAAGAGGGAGTGAGAGAGAGAGAGGTGGTCTCTTCTTTTTCTTTTGAGGATACTAATCTTATCATGGAGACCCATCCTTATGACATCAACTAAATCTAATTGCTTTTTTAAGGCTCAACCTCCAAGTACCATCATATTGGACGTTAGGGCTTCAACATATAAATTTTGGGGAGGACACAAATATTCAATCTACAACATAAGAAAAAGAATGCTAGCAACTATTATTAGCTCTAACTTGTATCCATAATTTGTTTGACTTAATGAATTATGCATGGGCCAATAAACTGTTACATGATTGGATTTGTATGTAATAATAATTTATATAAGAATAAATGTTATTTTTTATAGTAAACAGACATGTTTCTTAATTGGTTACCAGTAATGTCCAGGACTTGAGCACTTATGACATGGCCAACTTTGTCAGTGGGGCTCCAAGTTTCTCTTTTTGATGCCCTTTCTCATTCTTTCCTTGCTCCTACTGTTACCTGGGACTACAAGTATATTTTTAGGAAATAAAATGATAAATTTAACCAAATGGAGTTGTAAGCAGTCCTCTGAAATTACAAATACTATGTTTTCTCTTCTTCGAGTATGTGATTTTCATAGAGGCCAATGCATTTAAGTAACCTATGTGTTTATATTAAAAACTGAGTCAAATATAGTTTATTAATTCATTGATTAATTAATATCAATACTAAAATGTGAAACTTTATTCTAATTTTTTTAGGATTTATTATATCTCATCTGGATATAATAGACAACCTGGATGAAGACTCTTAAACAATGATTTTAAATTGGGATGAAGTGTAATATTCATTATTTTTTTCAAGCCCTTATGTACCATGCATTCTAAGAGCTGAAGTACAATGATGAGCAAACGAAATTCCTCCTGCCTTTGGGAGAGCTTGCATTTAAATTGGGGACACAGGTGAAAAGCAAGATAAATACAGAATAAATTGTTAGTTCTAAATGTGTGAAGACATTAGAGTCAAGAGAGTCACAGTATGTGTTTGTGTATGTGTGTAGGAATTGCTATTTTATGTTATGTGGTCAGGAGGCTTCTCTTAAGGTGAGATTTAATTTTAGAGACTCAGTCGAAGTGATAGAGTAAGCCAGGTAGATATTGGGAGATAGTAGGAGAAAGGCACCAGGTCAAGTGAGACAGGGAGAATAAAGGCCTTGAAGCAGGAGCAAGTTAAACATATTCAAGGGAAAATCTAGGGACCAGTGTGGCAGGAGTTGATTAAATGATAGGAATAGGGAGAGGTAGAAGGCACGATCAGAGAGGTTCAGGGACTAGATCACTTATTAACTTGGAGACCAAAGTACAGATAATATTTACTCTGAGAGAGAAAAGCACTGCAAAATAATTTTGACTTCTAGGTGGATGCTGCTGCTGCTGCTGCTGCTGAGGTGCTTCAGTCATGTCCGACTCTTTGTGACCCCATAGACGGCAGCCCACCAGGCTCTACCGTCCCTGGGATTCTCCAGGCAAGAACACTGGAGTGGGTTGCCATTTCCTTCTCCTATGCATGAAAGTGAAAAGTGAAAGTGAAGTTGCTCAGTCATGTCCGACTCTTTGCGACCCCATGGACTGCAGCCTCCCAGGCTCCTCTCTCCATGGGATTTTCCAGGCAAGGGTACTGGAGTGGGGTGCCATTGCCTTCTCGGTCTAGGTGGATAACATGCTCTAAAAAACAAGGGTAAAAGTCGAGTTACCAGTTAAAAGTTATTCAGCACTTCCAGTAAGACATGATAGGAGCTTGAACCAGTATTGTGGCAATGGAATCACATTCTAAATAAGTGCTTAGAAGGCAGAGTTAATGGAATTATGCCAGTGTATTGTATAGGGGCCAGTGGTATTAGATAAAGAAAGGAGTAAATGAAAGCTCCAAAGTTTTAGGCTGACTAAGTGAATGAATGGAATTGTTTTTTTTTTTTTTTTTTTTTACAAGGGATGGGGAAGGTTTTTAGAGGAAAACCAAGAGTTCTTGGTCTTACTAATTTTAAGATGCTTGTTTGTATCAGTTCAGTTCAGTCACTCAGTCATGTCCAACTCTTTGCAGCCCCATGGACTGCAAAACGCCAGTTGTCCATCACCAACTCCCAGAGTTTACTCAAAATCATGTCCATTGAGTTGGTGATGCCATCCAACCATCTACTCTGTCATCCCCTTCTTCTCCCATGTTCACTCTTTTCCAGCATCAGGGTCTTTTCAAATGAGTCAGTTCTTCAGGTGGCCAAAGTATTGGAGTTTTGAGGAACTGACTCAGGGGCTTATTTATATAGCCAAGAGAAAATGTTAAGATACACAAGTCTTGATTTTAGTAGGCAAAATAGCATTGTAGTTAAACATTTGAGAAAATTTTTAGGAGTTAAACAAAAAAACAAAACTAAAGTTAAATTTCAAGAATGGTTGTGGTACATCAAAAAAAAGCATCCATTGGAATTTAAGGAAGAATGATGTCCCATTCATCATAGATATATGCTATTTATATAAAATTCACAGCTTTCTGCTCTGAAATCTCTAATTGTTGAAGAGGAAGTTGGAGAGCTAAAAATAGAAACAGAAGAGAGGTTGACAGTATGAACTAGATGGGTTAGGTCAGGAGTGACCAGGGGATTAACTGGGTGGCCGTAGATAGGAAACGTCTGCTCCAATCAGATAGTAGTGTAGTTTTCTTCCTTATCTCAAATCAAGACATTTTAAGTCCTGTAAATTTTATCATAATGTTTCTTTTTCTGATAAATGTTTTACTTAGATAAAATTTATCTCATCCCAGTTCTTGGCAAGAATTATTAAAAGATTGTATGCATGCATAAAAATGGGCACGGAAACTAGAAATGACATCATCTCAACTGTTTTTATGTATTTTCCCAAAAAAGGAGGGAGGGACAAAATGTTTTTAGAGGTCTAGTTTACTTCCTTGAAATAGTTTACCTTATATATTTTTTTCTATGTAAATTTTCTAGAGGGAAATAATCAGGTTAAACTCTCTTGGCATATTACCTTGATTGTATTTATTGCTTATTTTTTTAGGCACTGAAGTGCCATTCTAATGATTAAGCCAGTGCATTGTGGCCTGTGATGGGCTAACATGACAAGAATGTAACTTGAAGCCAGTATGTATCTGTTGTAATAGTACAGCTTATTGTTTAACTATCAAAGTGTAAGATGTGTGGTTTCTTTGTACCATCAGTTGGAGGAATTTTTTTGGTATATATTTTCAATGTTGCAAAAGGGACTAGGGATTTACAGTATAACTACAGAAGCTTTAAAATATTAACAGCCCATTAAGTACAGGATATGGTTCATGAGTTTTAATGGGAAGTTGTTAAAAGGAGATGGAACTATTCCAATGGTGAGGGAGGGGTGGTTAGTAGGGCAAAGAATAAAAAAACTTTGTTTTTTTCCTACAATCAATCAATGTTTGGGTACACTGAACAGAAACAACAGTAGCAACAAATATCTTCCATCCTGATAAGCAGTACTTGGAGTTCTAGGAGATTTCCATTTGGTCCATATGTTAATCTTCCTTTTTGGAGGATCTCCAGCAATGTTGTGTTAAAAAAAATTTCCTGTGGATTTGAGATGCTTGGCATTCATTAAATCAAAACTTTGGACTTTGAAATAGCACCTACTTTGTTTAATGTTTAAAAAATTATAAGGCTCCTGAGACTATTCCTTGGAATAGCCTTTGGTGATTATCCAGAGAATAATAAAAAAAAAAAAGTAAGTTTTTCAGGGGAGGGTTTTTTAAAGCAAAAGGAGTATAACATTTAAGAGCATAATATTTAATATACACCTGAGTCTTCATTTTTTGGAGAGTGGCACATTTCCAGCATATACCACATCGTCAGCGACAATTAGAGTCTATCATTTCATGTTGCTCCATGCATGTACTTTTGTCTTGAATCCCAGGTCAGGCTAGCAGATCAAGTCTTCTACTTGTTTGGATTAAAAACATTTCCCACCCCCCAGCTCTTCAATTCTAAGCAACCTGTGTATCTTCTCTGAGTCTCAATTTTCTCACTATGAGGCTCTGCTACTTCACAGGATTATTTATAAGATCAAATGAAATCATGTGCATGAAAGCACTTTGTAAATTATTATTTACAAAGTATATATATCATATTAGTATATTAGAGTAGGTAAATCAGAATCTAAGTCTCTGGAACTTTGGCAATAGATCCAGTTATTGGAATCATAACTCTATTTAATGCTGCTGCTAACTCTTTCTAGCAGACCAAAGTTAGCTTTACCACTTATTCTTCATGATTTTTTTTTTTTTTTTTGGCTTAGATCAACATTACTGAATGAACTTTGAGGAAAACTGAGAACCCTATGGACACTTGAATGAGAATTATAATAACCATGCAGCATGGTTTTCATACCTTCAATTCTTTACCTGACATTCCTTTTCTGACCAGGCCATGGTGTTACTCACTATTGACTCACTATTCCAGACTACTCACTGTCTGGAATGCAAACATGTTATGTGGCATAACATCACCCCACAACTTAGTGGCTTAGAGCACCTGTCATTTCTATTATTGCTCATTGATTCTCTGGGTCAGAATTTGAGAAGTGTTCAGTTGGGCAGTCGTTACTTGTTCTCTAGTGCATTTGCAGGTAGACTGTGGCCAGAGTTGATAAAGGCAGTCGATGCAGCTGAAGGCTGACTGGGCATCTTTGTTACCTCGTGTAGTTTTTCCTTGTGATCTCTTGGGAGTTTCTCACAGCATGCTGACTTTAGGGCAGCCAGCCTGCTCACAGGAGAAACCAAAAGATAGTGTCCTGAGCAAAACAGGAGGAAGTGTGATGCCTTTTATGACCTCACCTCTGAGGTCACAAAGCTGTTGAGATTCCAGAGGAAGAAACATATCTCACCTCTTGAGAGGAGTGTCAAAATCACAGGTGCATTAGAGATGTTATTATGACCATCTTTGGAAAAAAGAATCTGCCATATGAATGATGATTGACCTATTATTTCATATATAGCTCTTGCCACCTCTTATCCTGACTTCTCTGGAACCACAATATTGAATGACTTAGTTTCAACTTTTTTTTTTGTAATTAAACAAATTTCCTGCTACATATGAATAAGGAAGAAACAAAAACTAAGTAGCAGTAATAGGACTACTCTCTTAAAACACTCTTAAATCTAAATTCAGCATCATTTTGGAAAGATTATTGACAAAGCTAATGGAAAACACCCTCAATTTTATTTGGAGTCATATTTATTTATTAAAAGTGTGCTACTAAATATTAGTTTGGAAAGCACATGTTAAAAGTATGCATTGCCATTGGCTTGCATTGAAACTCCAGACACTTTTATTGGGGAGAACAGTTTTTACTATGATAGATAGTGATGATGTTTATTCTTATTTCCTTTACCTTATGTGCATGTTATTGTATTTGTTACTTTATACTATGTTATAGTTATGTGCATATCATCTTCAGAATATGTTGTCATCTCTTTATAAGTAAAATTAATTGCTGATTTATCACTGTGTAGGTAATTGATAAACGTTTGTTGAATTTGATAATCTGTATTTTCAGGGAGCTGACAGGAATAGCTTTTGGGATAAGAGATGAACATCCTGATTCCTCTACAACCAGTGGCTAGTGCCCATAGGTAGTGACAGTTATTCAGTATTAAAGAACATTAGTTATTAGCCCATTTCTGGTTTTGAAACCCCCCTGGTGGTTTAGACGGTAGTCTCCCTGCCTGCAATGTGGGAGACTTGGGTTTGATCCCTAGGTCTGGAAGATCCCCTGGAGAAGAAAATGGCAACCCACTCCAGTATTCTTGCTTGAAAAATCCCATGGACGGAGAAACCTGCAGGCTACAGTCCATGTGGTTGCAAAGAGTCAGATACGACTGAGCAACTAACATTTTCACTTTCTGTTTCAGAGATGAACTGGGTAGTTTACCCACACTAAATATCTACTCTATTCTGTTTCTCCCCCGCCCCAAATTTATTGTGATATAAGTGACCTATAGCATTGTGTAAGTTCAGGATGTACAATGCAACAATCTGACATGTATATATTATAGAATGATTACCACAATAAAGTTAGCTAACATCCATCACTTCACATAGCTACCTTTTTTGTTTTTCTTTTTGTGAAGAGAACTTTCAAGATCTACTTTCTTAGTAACTTTCAGATTTACAGTAAAGTTTTGCTACCGTAAATAGAAGAGAAAGAGAGGCTCTTGCTTATAATAGAATGTTAAGGGTTAATTGTAAATACCACGACCTGAGTTTGAAAATCATCATAGTAAAGAGAGATCAGGGAAGGATCATGTATGGATGATAAATCTAGGGCACAATTTGGATGAGAAGCTGGATGTTTGATTGACTTCAAGTGTGAGTCTACTTAGTAGGCTGCAATTAGAAAAATATCCATAATATGTGTGGAGAAATCATGCAACAACTTGACCATGTGACTAAAATTTACAGAATGAATGAAGGACAGTTAGACCTGGTATGTCTCCAGCTGTGACATTCTGGTCAAGAATGCTTAACTTCATCCTAATCATATCAGACAAATGCAAAATGAGGAATGTTTTATTTAAAGAAAGGAGTGAGCACTGTGTCCTTTAAAAATGTCAATGTCAAATAGACAAAGACTGTGGAAATGTTCAGAGATTGAAGAGACATGACAACTAAATATAATACCTAACCCTAAACTGTTTCTAGTACTGGAAGAGAGAAAAATAAATACTATAAACAGCATTATTAAGTCAACTAACATTTAGAATATTAGATACAAGTATGTTTATCAATATATAATGTATACAGTTTATAATTTTTGTGGTTAGATAAGAGAGTATCCATAAGTAGATTTCTTAGGAAATACCCACTGAAATTTTAGGGGTAATGGACCGTGGTGTATGTAACTTACCATTAAATAGTTCAAACAATATTTTATATATGTGTATAGAGAGCTTGGTGCAAATAATAAAGCAAATAGGGTAAAAGGTTTAACAATAGAGGAGTCTGAACATATGTGTTCATTGTGCTCCTTTTGTTTTGGTAGTTTTGTGTAAATTTGAAATTTTCAATTAAGATTTGTTTTTGTTTGTTTTTTGGGGAACAGAAAACCTAGCTGATGTTAGAATTAAAAGATAAAATAAAGCAAAATGAAATAATTTCATTTAATAAGCTAGTAGGAGATCTATTACTTTGAGACATTTGAAATTATATCTCAAAGATATTAAAGAGATCATTTCATGAAGGTATCAAAGTGAACAATATGATGGAATTTTTTCTTCTGTCTATGGTTCTTTCTGTGATTTTGGCAACTGGTATAATCAAAGCTGTGAGAAAAGATCAAGGAAAAAGTGAGCTGATTGGTAATGTCCTAACTTTTTTCTATTATTTTGAGGTATTCAAATGTGTAAGTAAGAAAAAGAAACTCAAACTATTATCCTATCTTCTAGAATTGTAGAATTAGAGAACAATATGTATTATTTTCAGTGACCTGAATGACTATGAATTTATGCTGTTACTTGTGAAAATAGTTGCTTGCCAATCTGTGCTGCCGTATTAACCATTCTTTTGCTTATATCTTGCTTTGAAAGCTCCCTTTGCTTCTGTTCTGCAGCCCTGTAATTAGATCATTAATTTTCTAATCTACCCTAATTTTCTCCAGCTTACTGAAATCTCTGGCAGCCTACTCTGTCAATGCCTTTCTTACTTATGTTCCCCTCTTGTCTTTGCCCCAGTGGTAAAAGTTCCTCTTAAGAACTAGTCAGGAGGAATTCTGACCAACTGAAGCAGTTTTAAAATGCTTGACTAGGCAAGTCATAACACCAGGGTGATATCTCTCACTGCATTAGACCTGGAGACCTGAACTGTGATGAAATTTGTCATATCTATGGCTTTGTTAATTTTAATATGCTTATATCAAATTCTTTATGGGAAGAGGTTATAATTAAATGCATAAAACAAGTTTGTTTTCAGTGACTTTCTACATCTACTTTGAGGATTGTTAGGGCTAGAGTTACTTTGTAACCTGTTAGGCCCTAATTGCTGCTGCTTCTAAGAAATTGTCTATGAGTCTATGCTTTGAGTCTAAGCTTTGAGAGTTCCCTTGAATACCTGACATCCTATTCTCTTCGTTGAACCAAAGACATACATATGTAATGATAATTTTTCAAGAATGGCCATTAAAGGTGACTTTTTTTTTCACTTAAAGCTATGACAATTATGACAATTTGGGGGGACAGTGTGATCCAGAACACAAATACCAAAGCAGCACTGACACTACATACTGGTTCTCTAAGATGTTCACTCACTTTACATGCTTATTTTTTATTTTTTAATCATACTTGTGTTTATTTTTTATCATACTTGGGTTCATTATTTTAAAAGATTGTCCTCAAAATGAAAATATAAAACAAAAACAATTATCAGTAAATCTGTGACCAGAAGGAGTTTATGCACTCCCAGGATGAGAGACACTACATTATCAGATTTAATCATTACTTAAACCCTAGGTTGATATTATTTTTTACCATTTTATAGATGAGATTGAGGTTCAGAGAAGTTAAATAACTTGCTTTAAATCATATCATAGAAAGTAGATTTAGGAGAACCCTTAGATGCAACAAACTACAGAAGGGTGGTAGTGGAGGAGTGATAAGGGTTGGATTGCATATTATCTTACTGTATATACTTGGATATTATGCTTGCTTACTATACCAGTCTTACAATATTTATTGTACAATTTCTACCATCTATTTCCTTCTTTGGTCTCCTACCTTATGTAAGTATTCTTAGGCAAAAGAATGTGGTGTTAAATATTGTTTCAGCTCTCTGAATAGTCTTATACGGTAGCATATGGTAAACTATTTACTAACAAACCTCACTATGAAAAATTTCAGGGTAACTCATGAGTTTAACCCATATGAGATGTGCATCAAAAAACTTATTAATAATGGTCTCCTTCATTATAACCTTCTGATATCATAAATATCACTTCTATAAAACTGCTGATGATTACATGCTTAGAAATTAAGAAATTTGTTCATGCTGTTCAGTGCCCTGTTCCACCACTCAGATATCAGTTTGGCTTGACTTAACCATGAATCTGAAGTTTACAGTGACCTTACTGACAAAACCTTTGATTTAAAAGGTACACTGTCACCATATATAAAGCATAAAATTCTTGTCCTGTGCTGGAGATAGAATTATAAAGTTTGAAAAATGTGTTACTGAACATCTATTCATAATAGTTTAATGACTAAGGAATGAAGTCTTTAGCTAATCTATGAGTTACATTTTTATCTCTTATTATGAATATGCTTTAGATGACATGACTACGAATATGCTTTTTGTGGTTTAGGGTAATTGCATATATATGTGTGTGTGTGTGTGTGTGTGTGTATGTGTATACATATATATATATGCAGCTCGTTTTACAGCTTTCACACTAAAATTCAGACTAATAGCATAGGTTTTGTTTCTTAGCACTGATAATTTTTTTTTAATCAATAGATCACCTATGCTGAGATCAATAAATGTCAGTTATCATACATACTGCCCCATGTTTTGAACCAAAGAGTAACTCTACTGAAGGAAGAACTTCAGGTACCATGGAAGGACAACATGAGATAATTTTAAAGTTGTACAGTTTCCAAATGACTAACATAGAAACCAGCTTGCATTATTGTTCTCCCTTCCATAACAAATCCAATGAAATCATCTTTGTTTCTCACTAATCATTTTATATTTATCAAGACCTAAAAGGTAATAGTAATTGCTTGTTAAGATGTTAAAGAAGCTAATAGCAATCTTTATTAAGGTATTGTGTCAATCGCCCTCATGTCCTCTGTGTTTGATAGTATAAATTGGTTTAAGATTACCAAAAGGCATTTTATCAATATGAATTAATGGCATTAACATTTGTGTATCTTTAGATCCATCAAGTGCATTTCTTGGAATCCCTTTTAAGGATGTAAACAGATACGTCATTAAAGATTTGTGAAAAACACATATTCATTACCATATTATTTATATAGAAAAAAATAGGATGCAACTTAAAAATCAAGTAAAGGAGGATGTTTAAGTGTAAAATTTCAAATGTACACAAAAATAGAGTAGATGTACTCATTACCTATTGTTAAAAAATGAGATGTTTTCAATCCTCAGGGAAAATGTAATAGTATATAGGTTAAAATTCAATTAGAAGAAACATATCTAAAGATGTAGCCAGGACACCAATGCTGTAATTTTTGTAGAGTACCCATGACTCTGGTAAATTACAGCTTAATTAGTAAATTACAGAGCCTCTATTGTGAAAATACTCAAATATCAGACTAGAGGAGTTCTGATAAAATAAAATCTGGTCACCATAAACAGCTTCTCTTTTTTCTGACCATAGAGGTCATCACTGTCCCATAATTCTTAGTGCTTCCTCTATGCTCAGCCAAAATGAGTAGTGGTAACTATTAAGGACCACATTGAAACTTAAATGCGCAGTCTTATACTCTGAGATATTTTTCATACTACACTATTCCTTTTGATAATTTTTAAATTCCTACAACCACTCCTTCTCAGGTATAGAACTGGATGTATTTGTCCTTTTTTTTGTAAAATATTCAATACTTGGGTATAGTATCATGCCATAGTAAATATGAATAACAAGCATCCTTCTGTCCTGATGCTTTTAAAATTTATTGGGAATCAGAATTAGTTTTGAGAAATTATTGATCTTTATATGGAAAGAATTGTTCATAAAATATGAATACTATAAGAATTAATAAAAATGTGAGTAACAATAAATACAGTAAAATGATAGTAATGGATTTTTTCTTTTTTTTTTTTTTTTTACTAAGTAATACTATGAACTAGTCCTGCTAAGCACTTTATATATATTTAATGGAGTTTTTAAAGAGGATTCACATGTTGGTAAGAAGTGAAGAAAACAGTATATTTGAAATGGATTGTCTGAATGAGGAGACCTTGAAAGTAGAAGGATGCCAATTCAGAGACTACTGAAACAAATCTGACTCACTGGATTAAACTGAATTAGGGCCATCTTGAAAGAAAGGTTGATAGATGTGAAAAGAATAAGTCAAAAATTAAAGATGTCTGGGAGCATGGAAAAATTTTGTAAGAGAAAATACTGCATTTTATATTTGATGGGATAATTAGATATCTAATTTGCAATATCCATTTGTCATATGCTATGTGGGTTGGATTGAATCCCCCTAAAAAGACATGTTTAAGTCTTAACCGCTAGTACCCCAATGACCTTACTTGGAAATAGGGTCATTGCAAATGTCATTACTTAAGATGAATTCTTGTGGTAATAACATGGGCCCTTGATCCAATATGACTGGTGTCTTTATAATAAGAGGAGAAGAGACAAAGAGATAGAGATATACAGGGAGAAAATGGCCATGTGATGATGGAGTCAGATATTGGAGTGAGGTATATATATACAAGGCAAGGAGCCCCATGGATCACAAGCAAATGCCAGAAGCTAGAAAAGGCAAAGAGTGATTCTCTCCTGTAGATTTCAGCGGGAGTATGGCCCTGATCACACTTTGATTTCAAACTTCTATTCTCCAGAAATATGAGGCAATAAATTTCTGTTGTCTTAAGCCACGGAGTTTGCAGTGCTCTGGTATGGCAGCCACAGGAAAGTAATACAGATGCTGATGCTATTCTTTGATTTTTTTTTAATTAATTGATTTATTTGGCTGCACTGGGTCTTATTTGTGGCACATGGGATCTAGTTCCCTGACCAGGAATTAAACCCAGTCCCCTGCATTGGGAGCCCAGAGTCTTAGCCGCTGGACCACAAGGGTCATCCCTGATTCTTCTTTTTAACTATTCCTTTCCCCTAACTTCCTCCTTGGGAAAAATGTACAAAAACATAAATAAGTAAATGGAGTCAAACTTAGAACAGTTTGTTAACTTTTATAATAACCTGTTCATTTATTAGTATTTTATTCACTTAATATCATCATTCTTAAATGGGATTTTAATGTGGGCCAAGTCTTCTTGTTGGGTTGTGCAGGGATATGTCACTGGGATATGTGCATATGCTTTTAGGGAATAAAGGTAATAAGTCTTTCTAGCTTATTTGGCAATCTAAAATCCCATTACCTACATTTTCAAGAATATCAGATGTCAGAATAAAGTGGAAATATAGCCATATGAAGTGGGGAGAATATGGGGATCACAAAATGAGGAAAGAGAGCGTGAGTCACAGAGCATGTGGGTAATGGCATATGCTCAGATGCTTTGGGGACTTGATGTAATAAAAGAAAAAAAGGGAGAGTGTATTAAATGCTTGTCCTTGTCACTCTCTCTGAAGAGGTCCTGTGTATTAGTGCTATTGTCTTAACTGACAAATTCAATTTTTTAATGATTGAAATGATATAAAGGTTGTATCTAATTTTAGACACTGTTCCCTTTCCCATTGATCTGCTTTTTTGACTTGGTTTCTGATATATATGTCTTCCAAGCAGGAATACCTTCTTTTTATTTTCTTTGTTACATTTTGGAGATTGGTCAGTTAGGCTACCAAATAACTGAAGTAATTTGGAAAGTTAAAACTTTTAAGTGCATGTGAACATTTGCTTTTTTGGAACTCCTCATGCCTAAGCCACATTTTTTATTTTTTTAGTGAAAATACAGACCGAGGAAGGCTTTCTTATCTCTCCTTGCTATTCTTTGGAACTCTGCATTCAAATGGGTATATCTTTCCTTTTCTCCTTTGCTTTTTGCTTCTCTCCTTTTCACAGCTATTTGTAAGGCCTCCTCAGACAACCATTTTGCTTTTTTGCATTTCTTTTTCCATGGGGATGGTCTTGATCCCTGTCTCCTGTACAATGTCACAAACCTCTGTCCGTAATTCATCAGGTACTCTGTCTATCAGATCTGGTCCCTTAAATTTATTTCTCACTTCCACTGTATAATCATAAGGGATTTGATTTAGGTCATACCTGAATGGTCTAGTGGTTTTCCCTACTTTCTTCAATTTCAGTCTGAATTTGGCAATAAGGAGTTCATGATCTGAGCCACAGTCAGCTCCCAGTCTTGTTTTTGCTGACTGTATAGAGCTTCTCCATCTTTGGCTGCAAAGAATATAATCAGTCTGGTTTCACTGTTGACCACTTTCATAATTTTCTTGTTTCTATTCCATTTCATTCTTTTCTTTTCCATTTAAAGAAGTCCCTTTATCTTGTATGGGCTGGCTTAGTGATGATAAACTCCTTTAGGTTTTGTCTGTCTGGAAGCTTTTTATTTTTTCTCAAATTCTATATGATAATCTTGCTGGGTAGAGTATTCTTTTTTCTAAGTTTTTTCCATTTAGTACTTTGAATATATATTGCCAGTACTTTCTGGCCTGTAAAATTTCTGCTGAAAAATCAGTTAACAGTCTTACAGAATTCTCTTGTATATACCTAGCTATTTTTTTTTCTACAGCTTTTATGATTCTCTAACTTTTGGCATTTAAAAAAATATTTATTGATTAATTGGCTTCATCAAGTCATACTTGAGGCACTTGCTGCATATGGGCTTAGTTGCCTTGTAGCTTGTGGGATCTTATTTCCCCAACCAGGGATCAAACCCATGTCCCCTGCATTACACGGTGGATTCTTCACTTTTGGACTACGGGAAGTCCCCATCTTTTGGCATTTTAATTATAATATGTCTTGGTGTGAGTCTTTTCAGTTCATCTTGCTTGCACTTTCAGTACTTCCTTGACTTGGATGTCTGCTCCCTTTACTAAGTTAGAAGAATTTCCAGCCATTATTGTTTCAGGTAGGATTTCTGTCGTATTTTTCTCTCCCTTCTACTTCTAGGACCTCTGTGGTGCAAATGTTACTGTGCTTGATGTTATACAGGAGGTCGTTAAATCATCTTCATTAAACAATTTTTTTTTTCTTTTTGCCCTTGCCATTGGGTGATATTCATTACTCGGTTTTTGGATCACTAATCAAATGTTTCTGCATCCTCTAATCTACTGTTGATTCCCTCTTGTTTATTTTTCATTTCCCTTATTGTATTCTTCAGTTCTGATTATTTCTCTTTTATATATTCTACCTCTTTTTTAGTTACTCAGAGTTCATCCATTCTTCCTCCAAGTTGTTGAACATCTTAATGACTGTATCTTTGAACTCAGGTTAATTGCTTATCTTCATTTCATTTAGTTCTTTTTATCTTGCTCTTTTGTTAAAAAGTATTCTTTTGTCTCATTTTCCCTAACTCTCTTCTATGTGTAGCAGGTATATTAGCTACAATTCATGACTTTATGCAGTGGATGTCCTGTGGGACCCAGTAACAAAATACCCCATGCTCACGAGAGACAGGTCGTCGCAAGTGATATCCCGTATGTGAGCAGGGTGCCCCTTCTGTTGTAATTGGACTGTGACTGCTGCAGGTGGGCTGGTGGTTGTGACTGGACCCTTGAAGTGGGAGATACTTTTGAGGTGCCAATGCTGGCCAGTGATGCCCACTGGGTGTGGTAGTTTGGGGGCCATTTTGTAGGGGCATCAGTGCTGGCTGTTTATCAGATCTATAGACAGAGTGACTGAAGAACTATGGATGGAGATTTGTAACATTGTACAGGATGCAGGGATCAAGACCATCCCCAAGGAAAGGAAATGCCAAGAGGCAAAATGGTTGTCTGAGGAGGCCTTACGAATAGCTGTGAATAGAAGAGAAGCTAAAGACAAAGGAGAAAAGGAAAGATATACCCATTTGAATGCAGAGTTCCAAAGAATAGCAAGGAGCGATAAGAAAGCCTTCCTCAGCAATCAATGCAAAGAAATAGAGGAAAACAATAGAATGGGAAAGTCTAAGAGATCTCTCCAAGAAAATTGGAGATACCAAGGGAACATTTCATGCAAAGATGGGCTCAATAAAGGACAGAAATGGTATGGACCTAACAGAAGCAGAAGATATTAAGAAGAGGTGGCAAGAATACACAGAAGAACTGTACAAAAAAGATCTTCATGACCCAGATAATCACGATGGTGTGATCACTCACCTAGAGCCAGACATCCTGGAATGTGAAGTCAAGTGGGCCTTAGGAAGCATCACTACAAACTAAGCTAGTGGAGGTGATGGAATTCCAGTTGAGCGATTTCAAATCCTAAAAGATGATGCTGTGAAAGTGCTGCACTCAATATGCCAGCAAATTTGGAAAACTCAGCAGTGGCCACAGGACTGGAAAAGGTCAGTTTTAATTCCAATGCCAAAGAAAGGCAATGCCAAAGAATGCTCAAACTACTGCACAATTGCACTCATCTCACATGCTAGTAAAGTAATGCTCAAAATTCTCCAAGCCAGGCTTCAATAGTACATGAACCGTGAACTTGAGATGTTCAGTCTGGATTTAGAAAAGGCAGAGGAACCAGAGATCAAATTGCCAACATCCATTGGATCATCGAAAAAGCAAGAGAGTTCCAGAAAAATATCTATTTCTGCTTTATTGACTATGCCAAAGCTTTTGACTGTGTGGACCACATTAAAGTGTGGAAAATTCTGAAAGAGATGGGAATACCAAACCACCTGACCTGCCTCTTGAGACACCTATATGCAGATCAGGAAGTAACAGTTAGAACTGGACATGGAACAACAGGCTAGTTCCAAATTGAGAAAGAAGTACATCAAGGCTGAATATTGTCACCCAGCTTATTTAACCGATATGCAGAGTACATCATGAAAAGTGCTGGGCTGGATGAAGCACAAGCTGGAGTCAAGATTCCTGGGAGAAATATCAATAACGTCAGATATGCAGATGACACCACTCTTATGGCAGAAAGCGAAGAAGAACTAAGGAGCCTGTTGATGAAAGTGAAAGAGGAGAGTGAAAAAGTTGGCTGAAAACTCAACATTCAGAAAACTAAGATCATGGCATCCAGTCCCATCACTTCATGCAAATAGATGGGGAAACAATGGAAACACTGAGAGACTATTTTCTTGGCTCCAGTATCACCGCAGATGGTGACCGCAGCCATGAAATTAAAAGATGCTTGCTCCTTGGAAGAAAAGTTATGACAAACCTAGACAGCATATTAAAAAGCAGAGACATTACTTTGCCAACAAAGGTCCATCTAGTCAAAGCTATGGCTTTTCCAGTAGTCATGTATGGATGTGAGAGTTGGACTGTAAAGAAAGCTGAGCATTGAAGAACTGATGCTTTTGAACTGTGATGTTGGGGAAGACTCGTAAGAGTCCCTTGGACTTCAAGGAGATCCAACCAGTCCATCCTAAAGGAAATCAATCCTGAATTTCCATTGGAAGGACTGATGCTGAAGCTGAAGCTCCATTCTTTTGGCCACCTGATGCAAGGAACTGACTCTATGGAAAAGACCCTGATTCTGGGAAAGATTGAAGGCAGGAGAAGAAGGGGATGACAGAAGATGAGATGGTTGGATGGCATCACCGAATCAATGGATATGAGTTTGAGTAAACTCCGGGAGTTCACGATGGACAGGGAGACCTGACGTACTGCAGTCTGTGGGGTCGCAAAGAGTCGGACACGACTGAGCAACTGAACTGACTGACTGATAGTGCTGGCTGAGGTGGCCTACCAGATAGAATGAGGCAGGGGCAACTTTATAAGTATTGGGGTTGGTGTCTTGGGCAGGGCTAATTCTGGAACGCTAGAGTGGGGCATTAACTTATGTTCACTGTGTTAGCTAGGTTGATAGTGAGTGACAGAAATGATGCCTGCCATCTCAGGACCTACGGGGAGAAAGAAGAGTAAAAAGAAGAAAAAATGTTACCTACCAGTGCTTCATCCACAGAGTTCCACCAGATCCCTGCCTCTCTGGCACATGTCCTAAAGTGAATTTCCTTCTTGTATGAACCATGTGCTCTTCAAGCTGTTGCCCCTGTGCTGTGAGTTTGTGCATGATCTCTTCAAGAGTTGGTTTTCTGTTTCCCACAGCTCTCTGCCTCTCCAGGACATAAGCCCCACTGGTTTCAAAGCCAGGTTTATGAGGACTCCTTTTCCTTATGCAGGACTCCTTTTCCTCCCAGGCTGGGGAGCCTGGTGTACAACTCAGACCACTCACTCCTCAGAGGCAACTTTTATAGTTGTGACATCCCTCCTCCTTGTGGGTTGCCACACTAGGAGTGTAGATTCTAATTGGACAGTGTCTGCCCTTCTTAGTTGTCTTGATGTGGCCATTTCTTTATATCCTTCTTTGTGGAAAATCTGTTCTGTTAGTCTTTAATTTGCTCTCAGAGATAGTTGTCTTTTATGTAGTTATAGTTTTGGTGTGTCTGTGGGAGGAGGTAAGTTCATCTGCTTACTCCATACCGTTGTGATTACTTAAAAAAAAAAATCCTTAATTAAGAAAAAAGAATTTTGTGTACTCGGATGTGATATAGTATGATCATAAATAGGATTTTATGTGATTGGTTATATATGTAGTCTTGTTTGATTTATATAAGTAATCTTGTTTGATTTATCTACAGTAGTTGCTGGTTGGTTCCCTGGAAGCAGGATCAACATGCTGGATGTTGTTGTGAGAACTTTTGGGATTTATACCAATGGTTAAAGGGAAGGAAGCAGAATTGGGCTGAAGGAGAAATAGGGCTGTGCTGCTTCAATCAGAACAATAGCCTTAGCCAAACCTACAGGGAGGCAGTTCAGAGCTGATGTAGGGTGAAGTAAGCGGGCTGGATCTTTGTTCCCCTACATTGATAAGTCATTTGATGTAAGCTGCCACTAAGAGGTGGTGTAATCTTAAACAAAGTGATCTGTAGAACTGAGAGAAATTCTTGGAGAGGGCTGACAGTTGAGCTAATAGCCATTTGCAGAATAAATCCTTCAAATTTAACATTGTAACCATGAGAAAATCAGATTTAACTTACAAATTTTTTTTTTACATTGCAATATTTAGGAATATTACCCATGCTAAGTGCAAAATCTACAGATATAGGTACTTTTTAAAAGTGAGGTAGAATTGATTTGCAGTGTTGAGCCAATTTTACTGATATGTGCTTTTATTTAAGGCTCTTGAACTATTAAAAAGTGACTTATTCTAATAAACAGGTTTTTTTTTTAAGATTAGTATGAACTTCACTTTAGTCTCCCCTGCCTTCAGAAATGTTAATTGTATTAAATCACATTTGTAATAACATTCTGCATATGTTGAATACTAAGTAAGAATAGTGACTAGTTTTTCAATTTTTTTATTTTAAATTTAATCTACTCATGGGAATATTCATTTTAGTGCATTTCCATAATTATCTCTGTAGTATTTTTAAGAATTATGTTTGACATCATTCTCTTTTCCTGCCTCATAAATTAACTGGCCTGTATTAGAAGAATCCCTTCTTGCTTCCCATTCTTTTTCTTGGAATGGAAGCTTAAAAGAGAGACTGTCTTGGTTGTTATCTGTACCCTCCTTGCCTCTTGGTTAAGCTGCTATAATTTATTTTCTTTTGGACTTTCCCTGAAAATCATCCAGAAGCAACAGTATTTATAGAACATAGCAGCTTACTACTGAACCTAGTAGGGGGTAGAGGGTGGGGATATCTTGTATTGACTACAATGACAGCAATAAGATGGATTGAATTTAGATTTCACAGATTTTACACTTAGAATAACGTGGGCTTTAAGTCTATAGCCAGTTTTTGAGAACATGGGATCAGTAAAATAATTTTATGAACATGGATTTTTATAACAAGACACACGAGTTATAAGAGAGTCTTACACATCTTAAATAACAAGGTTACACTTTTTGGAGTGTAAATCCACAAGGCCAAAAAAAAAATCAGTAATGATTTAAGCATCATTTTACTTAGCTTCCTTTGGCTTTGTTCTTTTTTTTTTTTTTAATTAATTTATTTTTTTCAGTGGGTTTTGTCATACATTGACATGAATCAGCAATAGTGGCTTTGTTCTTCTTGTACTCCGGGATTCAAATAAGATTGGTAGATTTTGGCTGACTGTCTATATTAAGTATTTTCTTCTTCCTTCTCTCACTCTTCTTTCTCTTTGGCAGTTTGAAGACACAATCAGAATGGAAGTTACAGAGATGCTATTTTTTTAGGCCTGCCAAACCTTTTACCATTACCATTAGCAAACAATTTAGACTAACTGATGTAGGGTTCTCTGAATAATAATTCTCAACTTCTGCCTTTATGTAGCATGAAAAATTATGTATCCCTTTGTTCCTTGTGAGGTTGCATTTATGAAGTTAGCTCCTTTTTTCAGGTTAGTTTCTGTAAATCTGATGAAATAGTCTGGTTTAAACTTGGAGAAAGTGGATTTTTGGTTTTTCAGTTTAGTTGATGACTTTGTGCCTATGGCATTAAAAGAGATGTTTTTCGTTTCATGTGATGACTGTGAAGTCCAAAAGCAGAACTAGATGTTTGTCTACTAGCATTTGCTTATATAGGAATGCTTATTCCCTGAAACTATAGATACAGTAAATCTCTAATGTGCTAAAGTCTGTACACAAGTAAAACAATTGGCAGGTAAAAACACTGTTGTGCATGATAATCTAGTAATTGTTATTCTACCTGGTAGAAAGAGTGACAATGCTTGCTTCTTTAATTCGATTTGAGCTAGTTTTACATAAAAAAATGACCCATCTAAGAGACCCTAAATTTAGTATGTGCCGTGCATATATATGCTCAGTCACTCAGTCCTGCCCACCTCTTTGTGACTCCATGGGCTGAAGCCCATGCGAGAATACTGAAGTAGGTTGCCATCTTCCTCCAAGGTTCTTCTCGACCCAGGTATCAAACCCATATCTCCTGCATTAATGGATAGATTCTTTTACCATTGAGTCAACTGGGAAACCCCAGTACTTAGAACAAATAGACTCTTGGAAATTCTGTTCCAAATAGTTTACTTAATATTGCTATATTCAAATAATATTGAGAAGACTTAAAAAATTTTTTTAAAGTATGGTTGATTTACAATGTTCCAGGTCAGTTCAGTTTCAGTTGCTCAGTTGTGTCCGACTCTTTGTGACCCCATGGACTGCAGTACGCCAGGCTTCCCTGTCCATCACCAACTCCCAGAGTTTACTCAACTCATGTCCATCGAGTCGGTGATGCCATCCAGCCATCTCATCGTCTGTCGTCCCCTTCTCCCACCTTCAATCTTTCAGGGTCTTTTCCAAGGAGTCAGTTCTTCACGTCAGGTGGCCAAAGGATTGGAGCTTCAGCTTCAGCATCAGTCCTTGCAATGAATATTCGGGACTGATTTTCTTTAGGATTGATTGGTTTGATCTCCTTGCAGTCCAAGGGACTCTCAAGAGTCTTCTCCAGCACTGCAGTTCAAAAGCATCAGTTCTTCAATGCTCAGCTTTCTTTACAGTCCAACTCTCACATCCATACATGACTACTGGAAAAGCCATAGCTTTGACTAGATGGACCTTTGTTGGCAAAGTAATGTCTCTGCTTTTTAATATGCTGTCTAGGTTTGTCATAACTTTTCTTCCAAGGAGCAAGCATCTTTTAATTTCATGGCTGCGGTCACCATCTGCGGTGATACTGGAGCCAAGAAAATAAAGTCTCTCAGTGTTTCCATTGTTTCCCCATCTATTTGCCATGAAGTGATGGGACTGGATGCCATGATCTTAGTTTTCTGAATGTTGAGTTTTCAGCCAACTTTTTCACTCTCCTCTTTCCAGGAAAGTTCCAGGTATACAGAAAAGTGATTCAGTTACATATAATCTCTAGGAGCATTCATGTTGCTGCAAATGGCATTATTTCATTCTTATTAAAAAATTATTTATTTTTAATTGGAGAATAATTGTTTTGCAATATTGTGTTGGTTTCTGCCATACATCAACATGGATCACCCAAGTATGCATATGTTCCATCCCTGCTGAAGCTCCTCCCACCTCCCACCCATTCCACCCCTCTAGGTTGTCACAGAGCAACAGGTTGAGCTCCCTGTGTTATACCGCAAATTCCCGTTAGCTATCTGTTTTACATATGGCAATGTATATGTTTCAATGCTACTCTCTCAGTTCGTCCCACCCTCTCTTGTCCCTGCTGTGTCTATAAGTGCTTTATGTCTGAGTCTCTATTCCTGTTCTGAAAATAGGTTCCCTAGTACCATATTTCTAGACTCCATCTACATGAGTTAATGTACATTAACTCATATGTTAATGTACATAATATGTTGTTGTTATCACTTACTTTTCTCTGCATAACAGGTACATTCACCTCACTACAACTGACTCAAATTCATTCCTTTTAATGGCTGAGTGAGATTCCATTGTTTATATGTACCATAACTTTATACATTCACCTCTTGATGGATATCTAGGTTGCTTCTATGTCCTGGCTATTATAAATAATACTTCGGTTAGCATTAGGATACATGTGTCTTTTTCAGTTATAGCTTTCTCAGGATATTTGCCCAGTAGTGGGATTGCATCATGTGGTATTTTTAGTCCTAGTTTTTAAAGAAATATCCATACTCCATAATGGCTGTATCAGTTTATATCCCACCAGCAGTACCAGTCCTTCTAATGAATATTCAGGGTTGATTTCCTTTAGGATTGACAGATTTGATCTGCTTATAGTCCAAGGGACTCTTGGGAGTCTTCTCCAGCAGCACAATTCAAAAGCATCGATTCTTTGGTGATCAGCCTTTTTTATGATCCAACTCTCACATCCATACATGACTACTGGAAGAACCATAGCTTTGCCTATACAGACCTTTGTTGGCACAGTGCTATCTCTGCTTTTTAACATGCTGTCTAGGTTTGTCATAGCTTTCCTTCCGAAGAGCAAGCGTTTCTTAATTTCATGGCTGTAGACACTGTCCACAGTGATCTTGGAGCCCAAGATACTAAAATGTGTCACTGTTTCCACTTTTTCCCCATGAAGTTATGAGACCAGATGGCATGATCTTAGTTTTGTAGGTTATAAGAGATGTAGGTCTTTATGAAGCTCCCAAGAAGTATAACGTGATAAGGTGGTCTAATCTAGGCAGCATATCTAAGGTAGATAGACTATCTCAAAATAAACCAGGATTTCATAATCAGGAGCTTATCAGGGCGTCAAAACAGATTTTACAATGATGGTAATATCGGGGCTGAGTTTTGAAATTCCAAGGGGAATTCTCATTCATATTGTATTCTCTTTGAATGTTATCCTGTAGAGTTGTGCAACATGGCAGTACTCCGTGATGTATTAGGAATACTAAAAGACAGTAGTTATTTGGTGAGGATGCTCTGAAGACTGAGGTCTTTTATTCTGGCTAACTCTGATAATCAGTAAATCATTTTCCCAGACAGAATCCTTTGATCTTAAAAGACTGAGGTCAACTCTCACAGCTGCAGTTTCTTCAGGGAAAAATAGTCCTTGTACTTTGCCAAAAGACTTTCATATCAATATTTGAAGAGAGAGAACCATGCCCTATAGTTAAATTGAGAATATGTATGCCCCTTCCAAACACAGAGTGGTTGACTTTTTAGATGGTGAACTGTTTGTCAAAGTGACAAGAGTTCAGAACACCAGAATCTTTACCATATATTTGTGTGATGTTTGTGCTTCAATTTTTCAAAATAGATTGTGAAGGTAACTCTCAATTAGCTCTGAGAACTTTGTTATGGCTTAGATCAACTTGAAGTATCCTGAGATGATTTTTAAATGATTCGTAATTAGATACAAGCTTTTTGTGGTATTAACATTTCTATTTGGTACAGAAAATTTTTCCTTTTGAATAGTTGATGATTTATTTTGATTTGAAACTACAAATCTCAAAGATAATTTTACCAGGAACTCTGTGTGGTTTGGCAGGTGGCTCTCCATAAAGATTATTTAAAAGTCTCTTACCTTTAATTGAATACGTTACATAGCGTAAAAGTGCACTAATCAAGATGCAGAAACATGCATTGCCGAAAGAATAAGAAATACTGGTCTGAAATGAATTAGCAATAAACTTTGTATCTTATATCAGAAAGTATCATTTTGGAGGAAAAATTTAATTTTTAGAAACTCATGTTAATGCTAAAATTTTCTTTTGCTTTCCTAATGCTAACTTTAAAATTTGCCAAAATACCATTATTTGCTGTCTGGGCATAAAGGATATGTAATTTTGCTACCATAAAAGAGGTTGAAGCTCTTGCTACAACCTTTTTGGTACTGATTACTATCTTTGTATCTCATTTTGACTTATAAGTAGGAAAACTGGGAAACCAGTAACTGAAGCACCTTAAGTGCTTCTTCTATTTGAATCGCCTATTACATCAGTAGCATGCTAGAGTATTCTCTATTTCTTTCTTCAAAAAGATGGAGTATTTAGTATTTTATTTATATGAGAATTATATTTTTTCTATGCATTAGGGACTTCCCAGGTGGCACAGTTGGTAGAGAATCCTCCTGCTAATCCAGGAGATGCAAGAGATCCAGGTGTGATCCCCGGGTCAGGAAGACCTACTGGAATAGGAAATGGCACCCACTTCAGTTATCTTGCCTGTAGAATTCCATGGACTGAGAAGCCTGGTGGACTACAGTCCATGGAATCGCAAAGAGTCGGACATTAATGAGCAACAGAACGCATACGCATGCATGCATGTATCCATGGATTAATATGTATTCATAAAACTAGGCTACAGTAAATACTTGTATGAGAATTCCTTTGAATATATTTTAATACATGATGCATCAGAAACCTTGATAGGCTCCTGCATTGTCTTGGGTGTATCTTTTTGAATTTTAGATATTATACAAAATTATGGGAAAATGGTAGTTGTTTTAATTTTACCTGTTGGATTTTGGATAACTGGGATTTGTTATGTATTCCTTCTGCATTCTGTGATGTCATATTTTTGGAAAGAAATTATTTTTATTCAGTGATATTTAAAATATTCCTTCTTTAAAAAGTTTTCTACTGAAACAGGATAATTATCTTTGGTTTTAAAATCACATTTATGAATGACTTATTTCCTGGAAATTCGTAGACTGGGCTTTGTTTGTCTCTTCCTCAACTGAAGGCAGAAATCTTTTCTGAAGTCAAGAAAAAGTTAGCGAGAGAGAAATAAAATATGTGATTAGAAGAATTGAGTCCAGTAATTCCTGGTATTATGTTAACTTTCATATGAAACATGTGGGATACTCTTCAAGCTCTATTTTCTATTGTTGAATTAATATAATAAATATCTACAGAATATGATTTGAATAGTGTTTCCTCTTCTAGATTTATAATTTGATCTTTTGAGAAACCACCTTAGAAAAGTACTTAGCCTTGGAAAATTTTTTGGAGAATAAATAATATTCATTGACAGAATTCTCTCTGGGTTAAAAAAACGAAATGCAGTTACCTTTTATTAATTTTGATTCACTAGTTTATTATATTCATTAAGTACTTTTCTGTACATGTGGAATATTTCATCTGGCTCTCCTGGCAGGATACTATGAAGTTGAGAGAGCCAGTATGAGAAAGTTATGGCACAGTGAGCTGACTTGTCAAGGGAATATAACTAGATGCTGATAGCACCAGAACTAGAACTCAGATCTTCTGACAGGCTAACTTCTTGTTCTCTTTAGCCAATCACAGTCTCCTTTTGTAGCCTATTGATCACTGTGTTCTAAAGTTTTACCATTATAAAAATTCACTCTTTCAAAAATCTATCAGAATGATTCCTTTAGGTACACTACCATTAGTTCATATAAAGCAGGTTTTTTGAGTGATAAATACAAAATTACCATGGTAAAAATAATTTTTGCTCAAAAAGATAGAGAATGGAAATAAGGTGATGCCTTTGGTTAAGGCACCAATTTCTAGCACAACCAACTTAGATCTTTATCCTGGCATGAATTTGGTGGCACCTCCTAGTCCCTCATGGATGTTTTTCCACATCAGACAAAACCACTGGATGGTTTTGTGCAGTCTGGCAGGATTGTTAGTTGCAGTGGTGTAGAAACGGAAACAATTTGGGAGTTGTAGGTTGAAACTGAGGTGCCTAGTTCTATGAAGTGGTATTGGTACTGAACTTTGAGTACTAAATTTGTGTATATATTTAAAACAATTTTTTTTTAAGGTAGATGGCAGTGGTGGCTATTTGAGTGTCTTTGGAATACTGAGGCATTTGACATAATTGTACATCTTTTAAAGAGGAATTTTGGAGCAGGGTGGCTTATAAATTCACTGCAAATTTAGAATCCAAACAAAACTTGTTTCATGTTTGTATAAACTATTTTAAGCCATCTTGCTCTTACTGAAATTTTTTTCCTCTGGTCTGTAGTTTTTGTGTCTAAGACTAGCTTCCAGTTTTCACTATGGGATTCATATTCAAGGGTCTGATGAATCACTTCTAGATGGTCCCTAAGGAGGTTGATGCTATGCTATCTGGTTACATACTTTATAGTCTTTATTTGCAAGTTGTTTGTGAGGATTCATAGTTTTCACTAAGTTCTTAGAAGAGCTTACATCATAGAGAGAAGATATGATCAATACCTTCCAAAAGCTTACTTTAAAGGAATATGAGGCCAGCATGGCTAACTACAAAAAAATATAAAACATTCAATAAAAGAGACACAACATTACGGTTGTATTTTAACAGCTTCTACAGATGAAATGGCTTCCCTTGTGGCTCAGTTGTTAAAGAATCCACCTGCAATGCAGGATACCTGGGTTCGATCCCTCAGTTGGGAAGATCCACTGGAGAAGGGAAAGGCTACCCACTCCAGTATTCTGGCCTAGAGAATTCCACGGACTGTATAGTTAAATTTGCAGTTCTTTTGATGACATACTGTCTTTCTCCTCTTAATTCTCTTTAACATTCACTGTATTTCTTAGGTCTCTGGGACAAAGGACTATTCAAAGTGCATTGTTATGGTAATTTCTCAATGTGTGAATGAAATAATGAAAATGGTTTTGAATTACAAATATGATAGTGCCTTAAAATCTACAATTTCATTAATTTTTTACAAGACCATCTTATCTAATTGCTTCTCACGTGCTATAACACATGGAGCTTTTTTGTTTTTTTCAAGCCTTATTAAAATTTAATTGATGTACAGTATGTTGCATTTGTACAATATAGTGATTTATAATTTTTAAAAGTTATACTCCATTTACACTTATAAAATATTGGCTATATTCTGTGTTGTATAGTATATGTTCTTGTACTTTATTTTATATGTAACAGTTTGTACTGCTTAATTTCCTACCCCTACCTTGCCCTATCTGCTTCCCTTTCCCCTTGGTAATCACTAGTTCTCTGCATCTGTGAGTCTGCTTCTTTTTTCTGAGATATTCACTAGTTAGTTGTATTTTTAGATTCCACATGTAAGTAATACCATACAGTATATCTCTCTGTCTGACTTATTTCACTTAGCGTAATACTCTTCAAGTCCTTCCATGCTGTTGCATATGGCAGCATTTAATTCTTTTTATGGCTGAATAGTATTTCATTGTGTGTGTGTGTGTGTGTATGTGTTTGTGTGTAGCACATATATAACACATCTCCTTCATCCATTCATCTGTTTATGGACACTCAGGTTACTTCCATATTTTGGCTATTGTAAATAATGCTGCTGTGAATGTTGGGGTGCATATATCTTTTCAAATTAGTATTTTTGTTTATTTTGGATATATATCCAGGAGTGAAATTGCTGGATCATATGGTAGCTGTCTAGTTTTTGAGAAATCTCCCTACTGAGGTTGCACTTCCTACAGAGGCTTCACCAATTTACATTCCCACCAACAGAGTATGAGGATTCCTTTTTTTCCACATCCTCACTAACATTTATTGTTTTTGTTCTTTATGACAATAGCCGTTCTGACAGGTGTGAGGTGATATCTCATTATACTTTTGATTTGCATGTTCCTGATGATTAGTGATGTTGAGTATCTTTTCATGTACTTGTTTGTCATCTCCATTTCCTCTTTGGAAAGATGTCTGTTCAGGTCTTCTGCCCATTTTTTGATCGGGTGGTTCATTTTTTGATGTTGAGTTGCATAAGCTGTTTAGATATATTGGACAGTAATCCCTGATAAGGGTCATATCATTTGCAAATATTTTCTCCCAGTCAGTAGGTTGTCTTTTTGTTTTCTCAGTGGTTTCCTTTGCTATACAAAAGCTTTTAAGTTTAGGTCCTGTTTGCTTATTTTTTATTTCCTTTGCTTTAGAAGATAGGTCAAAAAGATGTTGTGATGATTTATGTCAAGTAGTGTTCTGCCTGTGTTTCTCTCTAGAAGTTTTATGGTTTCCAGTCTGACATAGAGGTCTTTAATCCATTTTGAGTTTATTTTTATATTTGGTGTTAGAGAATGTTCTAATTTCACTCATTTGCATGTGGCTGTCCAGTTTTGCAGCATCACTTACTGAAGCAACTGCCTTTTCTCTATTGGATGTTCTTGCCTCCTTTATTGTAGTTTAATTGACTATAAATATGTAGGTCATGGAGTAGTTTTATACATAGCTTTGAGTGTAATAAATTCTGTTAATTATTATTTAATTATCTGACACTCTTCTTTACTTTCACTGCTACCATACTCAACAGCAAACTCCATGCCAAACCGGGTTAGTTCCTTCCAATCTGCAATAGAAGCTATTACATTCTTAATTTTATCATTCCTGAAAAATGTATCTTATCTTCATTTAAAACTGAAAGCTAATTAAAGTGTGTTCAGATATGGAAGGAAAGCAGAGGAAGGAACCTGAACACCTTTATTTTTCATTCTCCAAAACACACAATTTTGACATACCCTTAAAATTTCAGGGAGCAGCTGCATCAATATTTGGTTGGAACTTAAAATCTCTCATAAATTCCAACTTCCCAGCAAAATAGAATTTGAGCAAAGTGATAAATGTTAGTATGGTATCATTGGCTTGGATTAATCAGAAGAGACATACACAGGGGGCATCCTTGGCAGGGATGAAGAAATATTTGAAGAAAAGATATTAAATACTAAATAGGAAAAAGTGCAAAATGCATTCTCTCAGACAAGAACTGAAAAGCATAGCTCTTTGGGGCTGGCCAGCTGCTCTCTGGATCTTGGGAGGTAGGGTCCTGTTGTTTGCCTCTTGCTCTCATACTGCATGCCTTCCATTATTATAGACTCTGCTTTTGAGGTAACAAGAGGGAAAGAATAGCACTCTTCATCTGACATAGTTGTGGAAAGGTTCACTGACACACCACAATCAAGAACAGGATGTAGTCCTCCTATTTGCCCAGATCAGAGCTTTTTTGAGAACACTAGTTAGAAAGAGACCTACAAAAATGTTTTATTTTCAAGATAAAATGTTTGTAACTGAGATTATTTCAGTGGATTATTATTGAAATGGGCCTTGCTTTAATTTTTTGTGATTTATTTTTCTGGCTATCAAGCTTGCAAAATAAATATATCGATGAATTGGAAGTATGAAATATATTGACAAAATCTGAAAAAAGGTATATACATTTTTAATTATTTAAATGTAAGCTAATAATATGTCTACTAAAAGTAGGAGCTCTGGTATTTAAAAAAAATCTCATATTACATGAATGGTTTCTTAGCGTCACTTTGTTGTATGAATGTGTGTGTGTTTGAACTAGTATTGAGAAATGTGATGATGAGATTAGGGGATGGAAGAAAGCAACTTTAAAAAAATAAACTGAATTAAAATATATAGTTTAATGTTTGACAGCAATTATTACTCCAGACATATTTATGAAATACTCTCATACCTGAAGAGTATGTACTGTTAGTATCATTAAAATGTTCCTAGACCTATTTGAAGCTGATAGTTTTATTAAAATATCCTTCTGGCCATGCATTGGCGAGGGTGTTTGATTTCCTTGTTTACTCATTTCCCTTGGATCGAGTAAACCCAGGTCTGTTTATCCAAGGTGATTTTGTTTTATGTCTCAAGTGGTCATTAATTTTAAACCTGTGTGGCTTGGTGCCAGGCTAAAGAAGGATTTAGAGAAGTCATTTGATTTCAATGAGTAAAATACTATCTTTACTTTGGTTAAACCTTTTTTTCTTGGTTCATTGATGCCAAATGTGAATGTCACAGTTCAGTTGCCCTCCTTTTGCCATAATAGTTCCTTGGTGAGAGTAGAATCATGTCCTATATAGCATAAGTTCATAATGGAAGTTGAAACTTTGAGTGAAGAGACATTTTTTAACTATCTTGGTATTTTGAAGATTATTATTCGTTCTAGAATTTCACTCTTTGTCTCTAAAGAATGATCCCACGTTCGATTATTGCCTTGTCTTTGTATAGTTTTAACATAACATTATCATTATACCTTTTAACTATTTACACAGTGATTCATTTTCGTGTTATATTCATATTCACATCACTATCATTGTTTTGTGACAGAACATTACCACATTACATTGTGACATACCTTTTGGGTTATAATGAATCCACAAAAGTGGCCATTAGGACTTTTGCTCATAAACATTTTTAGTCTTGGAAGCAATACAAGCGGCAAAGAACAAGAGGAAAATACTAGAAGATATACTAGATTTGGCCAAAAAAACAGCAAGAGCACTTTGGGGATTTAAAATTTGATTTATACCTCTTCTAGAAGAAAAGCTGACTGTGTTTACATTGCTCACGAGACTAAAAGAATAGTGGTTTTGGAAGAAAGGTGAAGTATTCTTAAAATTGGCAGATAGAAAAAATTTACCAGCCAAACAGGCCTTCATACTTGCCACAGAACCTTTCTTGACACTTCATTTATCTTAACTGCATTAGGGCTAATAATTTTTTAGTTTGGCAACTTCCAAGGAAACCTTGTTGAATACTCAGAATAAATTTCAACGTGGTTCCTAGCTTGCTATTAGTTACATTATAATTTTATAAATATCATCTTTCAATGGATGCTTTGTGAATTCAGTTAAGAGGGAATCTGCAGAAAGTAAAATATTGTTAATTGCTTCATAATATTCAATAAAAGTTATTGTTATTTTTAGATTATGCAGTTTTTACTGATGTGAAATTTGGAATTTGTGATTAAGTTTTAATAAGAGATGAAAAATTTTAAAACCAAAGTAATGTATTACTCTGGTACTAAACAATTGTCTTTTGTCCTATTCCTTCTCAGCTGTTACTTCTGAGAGTTAGTGCTCTGTCTATAAAAAATATGATTTTTATGATAGCTTTTTGATTTGTCAATTTGATATTCTCTTTTATTTTCTTCTTTTATGGATAATAACTTCACTGATTTAAACCACTGACTATTCCCATCTTCCTAATATAATCATTTTAAATTTAAACAATAAGTTAACCTTTGTTTCTTATTTATAACTGAAAAGTTAAATGTCTTTTGCTTTTGCACTTTGTAGAAGACAGTATTTGTGTCCATTTGATATTTTTAAAAGTTGTGTGGAACAGCTTTGTTCAGATAAAGCATAAAATACCATGATTATTTTTCTTCGTGACATTTATGTACTAATCTTTGTTTTTCATCTCTTAAGTACATTTACTTTTCAACAGTATTTAATATGGAGAAGGCAATGGCAACCCACTCCACTACTCTTGCCTGGAAAATCCCATGGACAGAGGAGCCTGGTAGGCTACAGTCCATGGGGTGTCGAAGAGTCGGACATGACTGAGTGACTTCACTTTCACTTTTCACTTTCATGCATTGGAGAAGGAAATGGTAACCCACTCCAGTGTTCTTGCCTGGCAGATCCCAGGGACAGAGGAACCTGGTGGGCTGCTGTCTATGAGGTTGCACAGAGTTGGACACGACTGAAGCGACTTAGCCTCAGCAGCAGCAGCAGTGTTTAATATATAATTCATGTCTGTGTGATAGCAGTAGGTGACTTGATGAATTTTATCTGGCTATATATACTTCCATCATAATAAATTCCTACCCAGTGGAAACCAGGTCAGTTTAATTTTCTTGGCATTTTATCTGATACAGCTCTACATATAATAAGGTCATTATGAAAGTGTTTTTTTTTTTTTGATTAGTGAACTTATTCAAGCAAATCTTGTTCTGTTAATGACAGAATGGAAAGCCTGCCTAGTAGAGAGCAAAGAAACCCAAATAGTTATAATGTATTGTGATCCTGAAAGCTTTTTATTGTTTTCTGCAAAAGGAACTGGTCAGTATATTGGGAAAATTTTAACGTAGCTCTTTGAGACCTTTGGAAATTATGAAAGCATTTTGGTCCATCATATATTCTACCCTCTAGCTCCTGAGATGGACAGTTTGAGCCTGGGACCTGAAGGTGATGGAGCAAATTTGACAAGATCTCTGTGATCATACTTTTTAAGAGGATGAATTCTGGCATTTCTTTTTTTTTTTTTAAGAACACCTCATCCCCTCTTACAGATATGTAGTGATTATTTATTTTAATATTCTTGATAAAATATTGGAAGTTGAAATTGGTGAGAAATATGGCAAGAGACGTCAATACCTTACTATATCAGAGTTAGAAAGTAGTGTTAGACTAAAATAATTTAGTAATGGAATATAGATTAGAAACTAAGATAATGAAATATTGTAGGGGACAGATATAAAGCAATGTGATTAGAGATGAAAAATATCATGAACTCCAAAGAATAAGTAACTGAATTTAAGTAAAGTTAGAAGGCCCCTCAGTAATAAAGAAATAATAAGGTTATTATGGGTTAACAATTATGGGTTAACATTATGTAATGTTGTGGTTAAAGCAAGCACATTATAAGGTCATATAAATAAGAATAAAAAATGTGGGAAACTTGAGATTATTTCCCCATTGTACTTGCCATGGTCAGAACGTTTTGAGAGCATTGTTTCTGGTTCTGGGCTCTACCACTAAAGAAGGACGTGGAGAACTTGGAGGAAGTTCAGAGGGGGACCACAAAGATGATTAAAGGGTTGAAAAAGAAAACTAAAAGAAGAATTTTAAAGTAGCAGGGATTTTTATTATTCCAGAGATGACTTAGAGATATTTAATTTATGCATTAAAGTATGGAGAACAGATTGTCTCAATCTTCACTGAAGGTCAAACAAGAAATCAATTTAAACTGTGTCATGAAGGGTTTAGATTAGATATGAGGAAAATTTTACAGATAGAATGATAAAATAAATGACTATAGTATATGTGAAACCTTTTGCAACACTGTAGATCCTTATTGATTACATCAAAGGGCATTTGAGGCATTTATGATCACAATAGCTTATTAGGTAAGCCTGCATCTTTTTGGTTTTTTGTTTTTTTTTTCCCTAAGGAAATATAACAGTTAATTCTGACTTAACGATCAGTCTTTTGGAAAATGTTTCTAATTGACTTGATAGAGGTAATATAATTCAAGTTATAATCAATTCTGTTAATAGCAGTGTAGTATAATGTTCTGTTAAATCAGAATAGTCAATATGACCTCTTCGCCCACTTTCTTTAACTAGACCATGCTTTAGAAGACAAATGACAGCTGTTCATTGGTTTCATTGTGACTATCAATAAAAGAGAGAAATGATTAGTTTGAAGTTTTAAAATAGATTTCTATTTAATATACATATTTACAAATGATAAAATGCTACGGTGGTATCTTTTTCTAAGAGTAGCCCTTTCATATATATTTTGAAAATGTAGTCAGACTTTTAAAATCAATGATGTAAAATAGTTTGCTGACCATAAATAAATATTATTTATCTTTGCCAATCAACTACTAAAGTACTGACAGACAGAACTAGACTATTGGTTGCTTGTGGCTAGATATAAAAAGATCCACATACTAACAACAGAAAAATTCTTCTCCCTATTGAGCAGTGCTTTACATGTATATTATGCTTTTCCTTTTTTGCTTTAAATAGCTTCTTTGGTTTTGAGGTTTTTGAGGAAAAAGACAAAATAAGCTATGTACTTTATTTTAAGGCAGAGAGCTCTTGTGGTCTATCATGTTCCATAAAACTAAAAAGATGCTGTCGTAAAAATATAGAAAGAAAAAACATTTCAGATGTAGTAAGTATGTAAAGTTATTTGTATAAAGTGTCCTTGTATTATAGATAATATAAAATGGACTGATGGATTTTTCATTGTTTATAAAGCATTTTCATCCTAAATTGATATCAAAAGGAATTTTTTTCTTAGTACTAAAGGAAGTTTTTTACAGGTAGCTAATTAATTTTCTAACCAAAGAGAAATTTTATTTTTTAGAAAACCAACATTTTTTTTTCATTCAACAATCGTATCCCTTTTTGTTCTAGGTGCTATAATGATTTTAAATATTTTAATATTGAAAGTATATGATGTGGGGGGCTTCCCCAGTGGTCCAGTGGTAAAGACTCTGCACTCCTACTGCTGGGGGTGTGTATTTGGCACTGGTTGTGGAACTAAAATCCCACATATCACATAGCGAGAAAAAAAGCGAAGAAAGAAATGACGTGTTTGTTCATGCAACTGCAAATTCAGTTCAGTTCAGTCACTCAGTCGTGTCCAACTCTTTGTGACCCCATGAACTGCAGCACACCAGGCCTCCCTGTCCATCACCAACTCCTGGAGTTTACCCAAACTCATGTCCATTAAGTCAGTGATGCCATCCAACCATCTCATCCTCTGTTGTCCCCTTCTCCTCCTGCCCTCAGTCTTTCCCAGCATCTGGGTCTTTTCAAATAAGTCAGCTCTACACATCAGGTGGCCAAAGTATTGGAGTTTCAGCTTCAACATCAGTCCTTCCAATGAACACCCAGGACTGATCTCCTTTAGGATGGACTGGTTGGATCTCCTTGCAACTGCAAGAGAATATTGAAATTTGTATTTACTTTCTAAAGAAGAAAGTATATATCTCAGGGTGGCATTTATTAATTAGATGAATTTAGATACTCTAGAACTTGGTGCTTAACCTTGGAGATTTCAAAAGCTGATTTTTGTCAGCATTCAATTCCACTTTTAAAGATTTACTCACAATTGACCAAAGTTTTGAAACTGATCTATACAAAATAAAAGTGCCCCATTTATTATTAATTTACAGTAACAAATATGACTAAACTGTACAAGTTAACAAGTTTTTCCTCCTTGTTGCTAAATCACATGAAAAGCTTAATCATAATCTGAGCACCATTTAATAATTTTGCAGTGATAGATACAGATATCCCAAGGATAAAAAAATCCATCAAATTCTCATCATTATTGTCTTTTGTTCTCTTTCTCTCTCTCTTTTTTTTGGAGGGGTATAATGATGGGTGGATTTTTATTATAATTCCTCAATACTGATGACAGTATTTGGGAAGAAAATGAAGTTTATATAAGTATTTATGGTGTAAAGCACCAATGTAAAACATAAATATGCTGTAATAATTAGATAAGGAATAGATCACATCAGGCATAATGCAGGATGAGATATTTGAAATGAGCTTAAAGTATCTCTAGAATTACACTGTATAAATGGGAGAGAATATTGCATCATCAAAGTATGTGTTACAGGAAAATTGAGGGCCTTTTAAAAAATATTTTTAAATTTATTTTGTAGTGAACTATAGCCAACTTACAATATTGTGATAGTTCCACATGAACAGTGAAGGGACTCAGCCATATGTTTATATTTATCCATTCTCCCACAAACTCTTGTCCTATCCAGGCTGCCACATAACACTAAGCCGAGTTCCATGTGCTATGCAGTAGGTCCTTGTGGTTATCCGTTTTAAATATAGCAGTGTGTACATGTACATCCCAAACTCTCTTAACTGTCCCTGCCCTCATCCTTCCCCCAGCAACCATAGGTTCACCCTCTAAGTCTGTGGGTCTTTTTCTGTTTTGTAAGTTCATTTGTATCATTTCTTTTTAGATTCCACATATGAGAAATGTCATATGATAGTTCTCCTTCTCTACCTGACTTGCTTCACTGTGTATGACACTCTCTAGGTCCGTCCATGTTACTGCAATTGGCCTTATCTCATTCTTTTTAATGGCTGATTAATAGCCCGTTGTATATATGTACCACGTCATCTTTACCCATTCCTCTGTGGATGGACATTTAGCTTGCTTCCATGTCTTGGCTATTGTAAACAGTGCTGCCATGAACATTGGGGTGCATATATCCTTTTGGCTCATGTTTTTCTCTGGATATATGGCCAGGAGTGGGATTTCAGTGTCGTATGGTAGCTCTAATTTTAGTTTTTTAAGAAACCTCCATATTGTTCTCCATAGTGGCTGTGGCAATTTACATTCCTACCACTTTTTGGACAGTGGTGAATATCATGTCAAATTTAGCTAAAATAAAAGACGTATGTAGGGAGAAGTAAAAGGTAGTTGTAGAGGGTCTTGAACTCCAAGCTAAAGTGTTTAGATTTTTTGGAGACAACTGAGTTTTTGAGTGGGAGAATGGTATGAGTAGAGCTAAGCTTTAGGTATTATAATAATAATATAAGGTACAGTTGGATAAAAGATATTTGCATTCACCCCAACAAAAGATACATAGCCTATAAATTAGGGAGTTATGAGTAGAGTTGAAACTCAAAGGAAGAATATAGCTAACCTGAGAAAAGGTTATCTACTTCTTATTAAAAAACAAAGGAAAAGTAGGGCACAAAAATAACTAAAATGACTAAAGTTGAGTCCAATAAATTGTACTCCACTGATGTAAAAGACTGAAATGATTTGCTCTTTTTGGTGATACCTGATTAGTCTTTTGCTGATCTTAGAAAAGCTTCTAAGTTTCTTCAGATGAGAAATACATTAGTCTTGTCCATGTTTTTCCCTACCCCAACACATGGTAAACTCTCAGTAAATATTTGTTCAAAAAATGAGTTAATTTTCTAAATTTATTAATATGAGAGAATCTTTTAGTAGATAATTTTTTAAATGAATCAAACTTATTCCATTATATAGGCATTTCTATGTTAAATGTACCTTTAAAAAAATTCTGCTTCCCTGACAAACACACAAGAACTTCATTAGTTAACTTTCAAATATTCAAATAATACCTTAAAATAACTTTCTCCTCATTAACTAGTGGCAAGTGCATTAGGAAATATGCTTGCAGAAGCATAAACTGACAAATGAATAAATTTTCTCCTTGATTTTCTTTCTAAATCGTGATATATTATTTACCATGAATAAATTGTTTCTATATTTCTACATGTTCACAAAAATGGGATATTTTTCTAGAGGACATTAATTCTGTAAACACTAAGTACCTATTGTGTGCCAGGCCTTTTGCTGGGAACCGGGATACAGTAGTGAGCAAACAGTCTAGTCTCTAATCTCAAAGAATTTGCAATCTAGTGGGAAGACATACGTATCGAAACACCCATCTGATGGAAAAGAGAAGGTATGGGAAGGCATGAGGGGAACTTCAGGGAGTCCCACGGGTACTGGTCAGGGAACCTCGTCTAGTCAGGGAGGACTTCTTTGAGGAACTGTACTGACTAGGAATGTGAAAGATTAGTAAGAGTGACTCAGCAAAGAGAGCAGGGTTGGTTGAACAGTGTTTCAAATAGAGGAAAGAGCAAGATCAGAGTTCGTGAAATGGGGGAAAATATGATATGTTCAGGAAACCAAAAGAAGACAAATACAACTTGAGTGTAGAGAGGGGACAGAGGTAGACCTAAGGTTATTGAGGTGAGCAAGGATGAGATCATTACAACATCAATGATACTCCTTAAATGTGTTTCTTTTCTAGGATTTTAATATGAAAAAAATTATCAGATAAATGTGCCAAAACACAGTGATATTCATTGCAGTTAAGTTTATATCAGCGAAAACTTAGGAACCTTTTATGTTTTCAATGATAGAAAATTGTTTAAATAAATTTTGTTACAGTAGAATTTGATAAAGTCATTAAAATGACGTGCATATTTCTTTACTAACTTAAACAGATGCTCAAAATACATTGTTAACTAACAGACAGAATGCAAACAATGCAATATCCTGATTTTTGTGAATGTGTAGTAATATAGAAACAGTTTTTTCATGGAAAATAATATATCATGATTTTAGTGACAAAACAATCAAGGAGAAAATTTGTCAGTTAACCAGGAGATGTAGATAGATTGAAATGCTATTGAGGATAGACCCGGAGGACCAAAATGATGATCTTTTGAATTGAGGCTACTGGTGATTGTAAAGTAATACAAATCCTGTGTTGGTAGGCCTTTTATAACTTACATAGAAAGTTTCAATCTTGTCAGGTAGATCAACATTTTGCTATAATAGTTTGGAGACTGTTTTGCAAAATCATTCTTTGCTAACTATCTTTATGCTTCCCAGTAGAAAAATCCTAGTAGACTGAATGGAAAATTCATATTATAATGTGAATAACCAGAGTTGTGTTTTACAGTTTGAAGGTAAATCTTTGTTTCATCCCATGAGCAAAAACATGGGTAGCCTGTGACATAAGACAGGAATTAGTAGCTAAATATGTCTAATATTTATTAAACAAATAATTGACATATCTTTGAGGACTAATGTATAAGGTATTCACATAATAATAATTATGTCCCCATATCAGATAATATACATATGGTTAGTCTTGCATTTTAGGAGTTCAAAAATATTAGCAAGTAACTTTTCCAAGATAGTTAAGGTCATTTGGATAAAGAGATAAGTATTATAAAACATGCAACTTGGGGAAAAAATATAACTTGTGAAGTGAAGTTCATAAATTGAATCAAATTTGCTGTTTAAAGTAGTGTTGTGGACTGAATGTGGTCCCCTAAAATACATATGTCATCATCTTAACCCCCAGGGTTATAGTATTAGGAGGTAAGACCTTTAGGAAGCAATTAGATTAGATGAGGCTTTGAGGGTAGAGCCCCCATGATGAAATTGGTGCCCATATAAGATGGCAATACCAGAGCGCTCCCCCCCCCGCCCTCCCCGCCATGTGAGGATATAGTAAAGAGGTGGTTGTCTGGGAATTGGTAAGAGGGCCTTCACTAGGCCTAGGATCTGCCAGCACCTTGATCTTGGACTTGCTAGCTCCGGAAATATGAGAAATAAATATTTGTTGATAAAGCCACTCAGTCTCTGGTATTTTGTTACACAGCCCAAGCTGACTAATTCAGCAGTTGGCACTGAGAAGTGGGGTAGGTTTAAAACTGGGTGGTGTGTAAAGACTGAAAAAGTTTTAAGGTGCCTGCTAGAAGAAGCTAAGTTGCTATGAAGGGGATTTTAAGGGTGATTCTGGTGAGAGCTCATAAAAAGAGGAGAGTTAGTTGTAGAGAAAGCTTCAATGTTCTTAAAGAATACATAATTGTGAGCAGAATGTTGATAAAAATATGGATAGAAAGACCATTTTGGCAATGTCTCTGTCAGAAGTGAGGGTTATTGGACAATGGAGAAAAGGTGAATCTTACTGAAACTTGTCATAAAGTGGCAAAAAAGCTTGGCCAAATTATGTTCGTGTTCTAGTTTGTAGAAGGTAGAACTTGTGAGAAAAGAAATTGGATATTTAGCTGAGAAGATTTCTAAGCAAAGCATTGAAGGAGTGCCTTAGTCCTCCTGACTGCTTAAAATAAAATATAAGAAGAGAGAAATGAAGAAGGAATTATTAAACAGAAAAGAATCTGGACTTCAAGATTTGGAAAATCCTCATCCTGTCCAAATTGCAAAAAGTGAGGAAACATGTTCAAAAGAGAACACTAAGTGTGTGGCTGACTGAACCATTTGACAGAGTAGTGTGGTTATAAGCTACAGACCTCTTCAGCCATCTAAACAGTCAGGAATAGAAATGGGATTATACCAGGAAAAAATTGCCAGCGGGGACAAAAGGAAACAGAAAATAGGATGGAATGAAGGAAAGCTGTGAATGTGAATTATCCTTCAAGAAAAGGGAAGAAAGACCCTAAAGACAATTCAGAGACCAGCAGGGCTACTTCTCCCACCACAGGCCCAGACTGTGCAGCCTGGGAAGCAAGACTGCCTCTACCTGGTTTCAAAGGGCAAGGCTTTGCCCTGCAGAGCTGCATGGGAGGGCCTTCACAGAAAGCTGAGTGGGTGAAGCCAGGTGGGCGGCACTCTGCCAAGTTGAAGAGGTGAGGCCACCTCAGGAAGCCGTGGGATGATACCACCATCCCAGTGGTTCTAGAAGGGAGAACATCATATCAGAGAGCATCATCCTTAAGCCTTAAGGTCTAATAGCATTTGCTTGCTACATTTTAGACTTACTAGGGACCCATCACCCCCTTCTTCCTTCTGATTTCTACCTTTTGGAATAAGAACATCTATTCTATGACTGTCCTTCCATTTGGAAACACATAACTTTTCTGATTTCAAAAGTCACAATTGAAAACGAATTTTGCCTCAGGATGAATTATGCCTAGAGTCTCACCCGTATCTGATTTAGCCGATACTTAGGTAAGACTCTGGACTTTAGAGTTGTTACTGGAATGCATTAAGACTTTTGAGGTTGCTGTGATAGAATCAACATATTTGGACATGAGAAGGACATAAATTTTGGGGGTAGGAATGAAATGTTATGGACTGAATGTATGTCCCCCCTGGAGTGCTGTAGTCCACGGCCATGGGGTCGCAGAGTTGGACACGACTGAGTGCCTGAACCACACCCCTCATTCCAGTGTTGAAGTCCTAATCCCCAGTATGATGATATTTGAAGGTGGAGCCTTTGTGAAGTAGTTAGGTTTAGTTGAGGTCATGAGTTCTCATGATGGGATTAGTGCCCTATTAGAAGAGGAAGGGACACAGAGCTCTCTGTCTCTTCATGAGCAAGTACCAGTGAAAGGTCATGTGCACACACTAGGGACAGTCAGCAGTGTACGAGCTAGAAAGTGGGCTCTCACCAGACAGTGAATCTGCAGCTACCTTGACCTTGGAATTCCCAGGTTCTCACATATATTAGATTAAAATAATTTTTCTCATTATTTTATTACAGTTTTTTTAGAACTGAGGTCATTTTTTTATAATAAGCCTTAGTACATGAAAAGAAAGCTGAAAAGTGCTGTGTCACCATCACTTGGCTTTTGCCACCACATCTAAGAGAACAAAATGAGACAGCACAGTACATAGGACTTTCTCTTTGGAAGTTAGTCTGTGATTTGGTGTTAAACAAATGAGACTCAAGGTTTAGATTTTGATTCATTTCACTTTCAAAAGTAAATCATTGAAAGGAATGCTTCTTTGCATAAGTGTTTCACTTGCATAAGAATGAAATGTAGTTTTTGAAGAGAGGTCTGAAGAACCCACCCAGGTATTACATCACTGTAAGGTAGTGCTATATTTTACAGACTTTAAAATGGAGCTTCATGATGTGTTTTGGTCAGTTTCCTCTGATAGCCCTGTCTAGCCAAAGTGATTAGAAGATTAAACAGTTTAAAGTATCCACAAAAAAAAGTATACCAGTGTTACAGTAACAGATATTTAGCTAACTCTGGTTTTGATCTTGCTTAGTCAGTTCAACCTGATGAATTGAGGGTAAAGAAATGACAGTGTATGCATTCATCTACTCATTCAAAAAGATCCCTGATTTCCTTTAGGTATCTGGCTTTATCTAGAATCCTTTTGATAACTTTTCTTAGCTCTTTTTCACCTGCCTTGATTGAGCCCTTAATTATTCTTTCATGAAAAGAAAACAACGAAAAAAATACCATAGTGAAAAAGTGCTATTTTTCTATCTAAATTCAGAATCTGGAAAACCTTTTCTAATCGTATTTCAGCTTTTCTCTCACTGCTTAGGACTCCAGTGTATTTCTTAGCCTAGCCTGTAGTTTAGACAAAGGCCCAAGTTTGGGGACTCCTGCCATATTTGGGTTGGTCAAGATTTATTAGAGATTGATAAGGGTGCTGAGAGTATTATTTTTGTGTTACTGTATCACCTCTTCCTTCCATCAGCCAGGAATTTTTATTGTCAGACTGACCTAAGCTAATATGATAAGGCATACTCTTAGGGTTTGGTGAGTGTATGGTATCAACTGTAATGAAGGGAAGTTTTAGATCAAATTTCATTAAGCATACAAATATTTATAAAGTAAGCAAGGAGTCAAAAAATAGTTCATACTCCTTGTGTTATATGTTGGATGACATTTCAGCTGTTTTGGTGCTCTTTGTGTGAAAGAATGAATTGCATGTGTGCATGAACATATTTTAGGGACAGAATTCTATTACTCTTAGAGTTGTCCGTTAGTGCTGTAATACTCAAACCACTGAGTGGACACACGGGACAAATCTTAGAAGTTTTACCCTAGTGTACAGCCTGCAAAGTTTGCTGAATTATTTTAAGTGTTCATGAAGAGTAGTAGAGTACTTCTGTGATCTTTCGACCAATCTACAGATCTGGAGCATCATTAATTTTTTTTTTCAAGGAAAAACACATTTTCAACATTTGTTGTTGCTTTTCAGTTGCTAAGTCATGTCCAACTCTTTGCGACCTCATGAACTGTGGCATGCCAGGCTTCTCTCTCCATCACTATCTCCATGAATTTGCTCGGATTCATGTCCATTGAGTCAGTGATGTCATCCAACCATCTCATCTTCTGTCACCCCTTTCTCCTCTTTCCCTCAGTTTTTCCCAGCATCAGGGTCTAGTCCAGTGAGTCAGCTCTTTGCATCAAGTGGCCAGAGTATTAGAGCTTCAGCTTCAACATCAGTCCTTCCAATGAATATTCAGGGTTGATTTCCTTTAGTATTGACTGGCTTGATCTCTTTACAGTCCAAGGGACCCTCAAGAGTCTTCTCCAGCACCACAGTTCGAAAGCGTCAATTCTTTGGCTCTCAGCCTTCTTTATGGGCCAACTCTCACATCCATATGTGACTACTGGAAAAACCATAGCTTTGACTATATGGACCTTTGTCAGCAAAGTGATGTCTCTGCTTTTTAAAACACTGTCCAGGTTTCTTTCTTTCTTTCTTTTTTTTAAATATATTTTTTAATTGAAGGATAATTGCTTTAAAGAATTTTGTCATTTTCTATCAAACATCAACATCAGTCAGCCATAGATATACATATGTCGCCTCCCTCCCATTTCCATCTTCATCTCACCAATACAAAGCCCTTGTTTGAGTTCCCTACGTCATACAGCAAATTCCCATTGGCCATCTATTTTGCATATGGTAATGTAAGTTTCCATGTTACTCTCTCCATACATTTCACCACTATCTAGGTTTGACATAGCTGTTCTTCCAAGAAGCAAGTGTCTTCTAATTTCGTGGCTGCAGTCACCATCTGCATTTATTCTGGAGCCCAAGAAAATGAAATCTGACACTGTTTCCACATTTTCCTGATCTATTTGCCGTGATGTGATAAGACCATTATCTTAGTTTTTTGGGTGTTGAGTTTTAAGCCAGCTTTTTCACTCTCCTCTTTCACCTTCATCAAAAGGCTTCTAGTTCCTCTTCACTTTCTGCCATTAAAGTGGTATCATCTGCATATCTGAGGTTATTGATATTTTTCCTGGTAATCTTGATTCCAGCTTGTGATTCATCTAGCCCAGCATTTCAAATAACGTACTCTGCATATAAGTTAAATAAGCAGGATGACAGTATACAGCCTTGACATACTGCTTTCCCAATTTTGAACCTGTTCATTTTTCCATGTCCAGTTCTACCTGTTACTTTTTGTCCTACATACAGGTTTCTCAGAAGGCAGGTAACATGTATTAAACATTAATAGGCTAGTTATCAGTTATCTCTTGTGTTGATAATCAGAGGCCCGTATAGCCAAAATGCTTTCTGATTAAATCTTGGCTAAATAAAAATTTATTAGGCTTCCCTGGTGCCTCAGACAGTAAAGAAATCTGCCTGCAGTGCAGGATACCCAGATTCAATCCTTGGGTCAGGCAGATCCCTGGAGAAGAGAGTGGCAACCCACTCCACTGTTCTTGCCTGGAATTTCCATGGACAGAGGAGCCTAGTGGGCTACAGTCCATGGGGTCTCAAAGTGTCAGACATGACTCAGCGACTAATACTTAGGGAGGATGTAATAGAGTATACATTGCCTGGATAGTTCGGTCGTTGGAGCATCAGAGTTTTAATCGGAGGGTCCAGAGTTCATGTCGCTGTTCAGGTGCTAAGGCCTCATATTTTTTTTTTAGGAGACTTCCCTGTAGCTCAAACAATAAACACTCTGCCTGCGAGGCAGAAGACCAGAGGTCGATCCCTGGGTTGGGAAGTTCCTCTGGAGAAGGGAATGGTAATCCACTCCAGTATTCTTGCCTGGAGAATTCCATGGACAGGGCTACAGTCCATGGGGTCGCAGAGAGTTGAACATGACTGAGCAACACACACACACATAGTAAAAAGAGTAAAAATCATTATATTCTCCCCACTCTTGCACCTCCCACTCTCAGATACCCACCATTTACCTTCCACACTTATCTGTATGCAAACTTAATCTGTATACACATTCATATAAACATACTTAAAAATGTTTCCTATTGTGCAAACTTATTTTTAAGTTTCTTTTGCCTATATGAAAAAAAAAAAACCTGCTTGGCATTCAGGGTATTTAATACTGTAGCCTTCCCACAACAACTCCCCAAATTCATATTCTGATATTTTACCCTATACTTTGAGTGTTTCAGCCTCTCTCAACTTTTCATGGTTCCCTGCACATGCCATACCCTTTCCAAACTCTGCTTCTTTGACTATTTTGTTATCTACCTAGAATGCATTTACTTTTCTATTTTATCTATCTAGATCTTTGAAATCCATTTCAGATGTTATGTTCTATATGCATCTGTTTCCTAGTTTTCTATTACGGAATCTTTCCTTCACCTGTATTTCCACAGTATTTTGTTCATAACTTGATAGTGACAATAATCTTAATTATAATAACTAGCAAATATTGGCTCTGTTATGTGTAAGTTTAGCTTTTTAACATTTATTTAATCATCTTTTCACATTTTGTAACTTATCTGCTTATGTGTCTTTTCCCAAATAGACTATAGCATACTTGTTCATTTTCAGGTTCAAGTATGTGGCACTATATCTGGGCACATGCTAGGTACTCAGTACATCTGTATATAAAAGAATGAATATAAAAATGTTGCTTTTAGTACTTGATATTATAAGTGAAGCATAGGTCATAATTGTTCTCTGTGAGTATATAATAGAGAAGGATAGAGTGTGAATTGAATGAAGAAGCCAATAAGAAATGATGTCTTTTCTCTACAGAATGGCTTATAGAAAATTCTATAGATATATTAAAGGATTGGAGAAAGCTGAAGAAAATGCAAATAGAAATATCTTAGTCTAGGATGCTTTAGCTTTTATTATTGGTGTCTTTAGCCTTTGTGTAAGTATTTTTGCAGTCATGACAGAATGAAATAATATTCATCATGAGTGTAATATAAAGGGTATAGGCAAAATGAGAACAAGGAAAGAAGATAAGAAAGGACTGCTAAGAGGTGGAAATATAAGTTGTTTGTGCTTTTCAAATTTTTTGCTTAATTTGACCCATAAAATAATTTTGAGAAATGATGTACCACTTTTCATATTTTAAATCTAAAATACTTTTAATTGCAAGTTTAAGTAGCTACAGAGACTATAGCTAAAAACATATATTGTGCATATGCTTCAAATAAATTTTTTCAAAACCTTGGAGGTGCCTGTTTCATTGTCATGAAAAAATGTCTATGTAAAATCTAACTGGCTACATCATTCCTGGAGAGGGAAATGGCAACCCACTCCAGTATTCTTGCCTGGAGAATCCTAGGGACAGGGGAGCCTGGTGGGCTGCCGTTTATGGGGTCGCACAGAGGCGGACACAACTGAAGTGACTTAGCAGCAGCAGCACATCATTCCTAGCCTCCAAACTACTTAGCTAAGTCAAACTTTGATGTCTTTATTTTTTAGATCAAATCAGCCTGTTAATACACTCCATGACAACCATCTCACTTCTGAATTCTAGTTATGAGATAGATAGATAGATTTACTTATAAACAGTCAGACTGACAGACACAGGATCTTCCCAGGATGAAACAAGCATCATCCCCTTCAGTTTTTCTTGCTTTTCACATAAAGGATTGTCCTCTAGGATCAGTGCATTCTTGAATTACCCACTTGCATTATACTCAGGAGACTTTTATCCCCAGGGGAACAATGCACCGTGACAAGGTTTGGGATGGGTGAGAAGTATGCTTTCTTTTTTTTTTGTAAAGTAGAAACAGGATAATTATGAAAAGTGAAAGAGGGACAGTATATTGGTGACTTGCAGATGCATTTTCAGCAAATCAACTTTAGGAAAGGGTACAAATGGAAACTAATGATTTGGAAATAGGCTCCGTTTAACAGGTAATGGACTTCGCTGGTGGCTCAGACGGTGAAGCGTCTGCCTACAATGTGGGAGACCTGGGTTCGATCCCTGGGTCGGAAAGATCCCCTGGAGAAGGAAATGGCAACCCACTCCAGTACTCTTGCCTGGAAAATCCCATGGATGGAGGAGCCTGGTAGGCTACTGTCCACATGGTCGCAAAGAGTCAGACATGACTAAGCGGCTTCACTTCACTAATAGGTAATGCATTTGTATCTGCGTTACCAATGAGACGTCTGTTTATGTTATGTTGAAGACTGCTGGTTTGGGTGGTGTCTATGTAATGTCATAGGCATTACACATATAATCACAAGATAAATTGATTGTGACACCCAGAATATATTTTTTGGTGCTTTGATAAGTACACCGAGTACCCTCTGTCTTATATTCAAGAGTGTACTAGGTACTGGTATCTATCTCATATTTAAGAGTGTACCAGATACTGCGATCCTGTGGTTTACTAATTACAGGAAAAGAGAGGGCGTGAATGTGTGAATGGTCAGAACATAAAGTTATGCAAGAAGAGAAGAAATCCCTTTTCTCAGTCATCAAGATCAAGATTTTGAAATTCAAAAGTAGGCAAAAGGAATCTTCAGGGATTTTAATGAAATAACCAACAGTATAATATTTGTTTCTTGAAAATACATTTTGATCTGATGAACAAGAATGAGACTGATCATTAACCCCTTCTTCAAGTGATACGGACTAAACATTTATATACAATAAAAAAACACTTTTCCAACTTAGATTTTACTGTAGTTGGTGAAAGTTTATTCTTTTTTCCAAAAAAGCTTTTGATTTCTAGCATAAATTGTAGGCAAACAAAAATGTTCAGTCTTTTTAACTTTATTTTTATTTTCATTTTAGTACTTTGAATACTTTTGATTTAAGAGATTAGATTAAAAAGATATTATAAAAGTACTTAAATGTCTGCATCAATATTGATTTAGCATTCTAAATGTAATATACATTAAAATATGCAGTATTATGAATTCCATTTTTTATATTGAGTTTTAATGTAGTACAACATTGGAATAAGTATCTGACCAACATTAGGAAAGCTTTCTATTGAGCTATTTTTTTAGTTCTTTGTAAAATGTTTGTGTTTTAACCACACTAAATTATTGGTATACAACTAGGAAAACTATATGATATCAATTTTATTCCCATTGTTGTTTTGCCCTATTTTTTAAAAAAAAAAAAAACAAGAACCTGTGTTAGAGTCGAAGGAATTCCACATATTGCTTATAGCTCAGAAGTATAAAATACCGTCTGTGGCTATAATAAAACAAAATGTTCCAGCAGGTCCAAAAGATATTGGGAATAAAAAGCCACCCGTTTGCTTTTTGTAGAAGCAGTAGCAATCTGCAGACAAGCTATTCTAGCTTCAAAACAGTATGGTAGATGGTTTTATGAAACTTGCAATTACAGAAATCCACTTTAACCTTTCTTTCTTACTGGCAGGTGTCCCACTGGCTCGCAGCCAGAGGCTGTGAGTGTAGTGCAGCCGGCGTGTCCCCCAGAGTGCTGAAAATGCGACACTCCAGCTGGCTGTTTATAATTGCACTGATTGTGGTCTGACAACCAGAGCTACATGAAAGAAATGTGATGAATATACAAAATATTCAAAAAATTTGATCAGATTACAAATTTCATTTCTCTTTTTTCTCCTCTATAGATATGATATCTGCACTTATAAAAATAAGCCCTGTGGAACACTGGGTAAGTTTTTTTATAAAGGGAGGATAGTTCAGATTGTCTTTTTGGTCCAATAGTTTTACTTTTTAATCATTATTAATTTGGTAATTTTCGTTTCTGGCACATCTGAAATTATTCCTATAAAGTATTAAACCTGACCTTTGTGGATATGTCACTGATTAGGAAACAAGTAGAATGATGATTAAAAACAGATTAGAAGGTGTTTCAAAATTATCACACAGTAATACTAAATCAAAAGTTACCACTCATTTTCATATAGTCCATCTCTGTAATGTATTTTCCAAAAATACTGAGAGTTTGAGGGCAAATTAAAGCACCTTCAAATCTCAGGAAAGGAAAGGAAAAAGAAACTTGGGAGATACTTCATGCAGAGACATTAAGAACAGTACTTCTTTTGGTCCAATTTTGTGGAAAGATTATGTCCTCATAAATTAAGATATTATTGGAAAATTTTGTTACCTGTACAGAGAAAAATCCACTTAGAGAGAGAGCAAAATTATCTTCCTTGTTCTTCCCAAATATCATATTTTTAGGGCAGTTCTATACTATTCTAGAATTTAAAAAATTATGATTGTTGTGGAGCATAATTTCATAGTGGTTAAAAGTTAACTGCAAATACAAATGAGGGAAAATGGTAGCTTTCAAGTCAACTAAATTGTTAAGCAACTAGAATTACTTTAAAAAAGGAGTAAAAAAGGAGTCTTTTCTATGTTTTTTTTTTTTCAGTGTCATAGTGACTTTTTACAGACCTAGAAGTTAAGCAACTGAAGGTGAATTCTCTAGACTGTCTAACAAGTCTCACTTTTCTTATCTGTAAAGGAATAGTTATAAATCTGTTCCTGTGCACTTCATGAGAATTTTGAGAAGATCAAATTTAAAGTAGAGGTGGGAGAAAAGGTATTACCCAACTCCCTGAGGAGGTCAGTGAAATACCCCTTTAGAAATTAAAATTTCTCTTGATGATTTTACCTGCTTTCCCAGGCTTCTCCTTCACCATTTCCCTCAGGCCATTTCCCTCAGGATTTATGGTGAAAGAAATCCCAGTTTGCCAATGACAAGTATTATGGTGGAGAAGTTTGCTAGTTAAAATCATAACAGAGAAAGAGCTCTTTTTTCTGAGAAAGTTCACATCAGAAAGGTTTTCTTCATAGTGTTTTAGGTTAACAAGACCAACAATAATCCAAAGGAAGGGAACCGGAGCTAAAAACCAACCACTGGCTTTGACAGTTTTAGTACATTACCTTTTACAGTTTATTTAGCTCTTTGTTCTTCAATTTCCTTGTCTATGAAGTTAAGAGTAATATCTGCCCTTATGCTGCAAGGATATTGTTAAAGTCACTTAAGGAAATATAAGGGTGTTTACTATAGAAACAAACTGGTATTATTTAATGTAGAAATTATCTATACTGTTTAACTTATTCCCTCCATTATTGTGCAGATTCTGTAAGCCTTTATTAAGTGCTTAATCAGTTTTAGGTACAGTATCCACTAAGTCCCAAAGAGGATACCAGCTACAGCTTGTATTCTCTAGTGAATATACTGTGAGGAAATAAATATGTAGAGCTATATTCATATGTAGGATCTGTACCTAGTCTATTCTGCTTCTTAAAAGCAGTTTTTTAATACTTGAGATACATTCTTCATTGGTACATAAATAATAACACTGCCTAATGCTTTGGGATATTTTAATGTCCAGAATCAATATATTAATACTTGGGTACATGTCAGTGTATTTTCAATCATAATATAAATTATATTTTTCAAATTATAAACTATTATAAATTTATTTTTATACTATCTCTTATGCTGAAAATTGAATTAACTGCATTATATATACATGTGTTGATTTTAATATGTGGCAAATATGTTCTCAGTACAGTTGATCAGGTTTTTTTCTTTTTGAGTGGTCTTTTTAGTAACTTTCATATTGGTTTTATGCCAGTTCTTAGATATTGTCTTGCTTAGTACTGCTGGTGACTAATTGTGACATGGCTAAGTAGATTTAAGCATGCAAACTGGCCATCAAACTGAGGAAATCTAAATGACCTGATGGTAATCAAACCCTTATTAACATAATCACACATAAAAACTGACAGCTTCAATTTTACAAGAATAGAAAAAATGGTGGGGAGTTGTAAAAAAATATATTAGCATCTAAATTATTTATTTTAGTGAAGATATACCTTGTATTTTCAATAAATTGTAGTTATTTCCCAGAACTGTTCTTTCTTAGATTGTTCTTTTAGTAGAGCTAACAATTTTATAGCAGATGCAGAAGTAAATCTGTGCTTGCAAATACACCTTGGGGAGTCATTTAGAATTCTCAATTAAAAATAGGGCTATATGGCACATACGAAACAAGAACAACAATAACAAAAAAAAGATAACCTTTTGAATAATATATTTGGGAAATATAAATAATGTTAATTTAGCAATAAATATTAGCAATTTTTTAAACCAGATTTCATAAAGTTCAAAAGAGAAACAATATTCAAATAGAGTGGCTTTATTTTTCCCATATTATGGATCATATTGAACACAATAGCTTAAAAAAGGTAATGGACTGCAAACTTTTTTGTATTTTCCCTCCCTCTCTTTTTCTCTCTGTAGAGTTTAGAAGTAATATTCATTAAATTTTTTTGATTAACCAAAAAAAAACAATTAAGTCATCTTGCCCAACTAATCCCTCTTTTTACTTCCTCTTCTTCAAGTCTCAAGACTTCTAGTTGAATGGAAGAGCAGAACAAAGTTATCACTATTAACTCTGTGAGACAGAAATTACCTCCTTCCCCAATTCCTGCCTACGCCCCAACATAAAACAGTAAGAAAAGCAAACAGTCTATTAGTAAATCTAATACTAACCTCAACTTTGTTCCAATATGGTAGTAAGTGTTGATATTTCATATTAATGGATACAATAGAAATGCAATTTCTAGAGTTTTCTTGTCAGTAAGAATATGAATTGGATAGCTTTTACCGTTCCAAATTAGTGCAACTGGGATATTGCTCCTAGCACAGAACATTGTTTATTGCATTCAGTAAGTATTAATTGAAATTAGATTGAAATTATTTTTTGTGGGAAGATAATTATTAATACCTGGGTGATGATAGTAGACTACTAATATATGAAATTTTTTTCTTTTACTGTTTCTTCAGTTTATTCTAAATAACTTAAGTACATATGTGTGTTAAGTATGACTTGGCATCTATTTCCTTATAACACATGAAATTTTATCTTTCACACAAATTTTTTTTTTTCTTAGCACTGTTTAAAGTTATGGACTAATCACAGAGCATGGTATTCATTTGGAAATAAATATTAAAAATTTTACATAATAAAATTCCCAAGAGAAGAATGCCTTTAGTAACATAACATTTCACCAGAATCAGTGAATTAACACCATAGTTTTTGCTTTATTACTAAAACTACTTCATTTAGGGGAATGAGAGAGGGGAGAACCACACGAATGTGTGAATGACTTTCTGTCCATTAAAATACTTAAAGAAATTGTTGCATCACTTGCAGGACTAATTTCAGAAAATTTTAAAAAAATGCAAAAACCTCCCATCTTTAACAGTTCTTTTTTCTGTTTTGAATCATTCATTTATGTTTTTATAAAAATGTCATTTTAAAAAACCATTTGGGATTCCCTTTTTTTGGTAACTAAAAAGTTGCTTGTATATTTTTATGAACCCACTAAACTTAAACAGATCTCTTTAGAAAAATAATGTGGATATATTTTGCTTTCTACAGCCTGAAGAATGTTAAAATAGAAATGCTTTCTTGAATTCCCTCTTCTGGCTCAAGTTACTAGGTGGTCCCAAGTTACCAGAAGTAAAATTTATAAATCTAACCCCTAGTCTAGACATTTTCCAGCACTGACTGCAGTTCAAAAAATATTAATGTCTAGCCGGCAAAGTGAAACTCCCCCCAGTGATTTTGCAAATGACTAGAAAGTTAACCTTTTGCCAACTGCTCCTTCTGTGCATGGAGGTTATTAAAAAGAATCCAGGCATTTATAAGTATGGGCTTTTTAAGACTGAAACACCTTGGCTTGACCCTTTGTGTCTCCTTCTGTTTATTCAGGCTTGGCCTCTGTGGCTGGAATGTGTGAGCCTGAAAGGAGCTGCAGCATTAATGAAGACATTGGCCTGGGTTCAGCTTTTACCATTGCACATGAGATTGGCCACAAGTGAGTGAGTTTAAGAAAATCAAAATAAATTTCAGAGCTCCACTTTTTTGAGCAATTCATAAATAACTACTGTGTGAAATGCCCGTACTCAACCATATTTTATGCCTTTTTGTCTGATTTCAATAGAGAGTGTTATCATTTAAGGTATTGGGATAAATCATCTTAAGAATTGGAGACTTGTTAAATAGTCTCTCTGATTCAATGATTAGTGTCCTCAGAGTAGTGAATGCACTACACTTGTTTTTTTTATATACGTTTGTAACAATTTAGCTTTACCATGATCCACTCAACACCCAATTTCTCACAGTCAAATTGTTTAAATGATCTTTCATTTCCCTAAGTGACAATAATATATATTTAAAAATCATTATTGACATCATTATCATAAAGTGTACTTTGATTTTTCACTATTCATACAGCTATGAGCATGGCCTTTTCTAGGTTTGTGTAATTACTGCTGTGCAATTTGCATTTTCAGGTATACTTGTGTGTCAGTAAAAAGCAAAATCCTGATATTACAGGAGTAGTGAGATATCATTCTCACTACTTTTTAGGAGGATCTGGAGTTTTTAATATTTGTTTTCAAGAAATCTGTGCCAAAAACTATCCTATGACTTTCCCCTCCCCCAATCCACCACCCAGTCACAATAAAACCCTTACTTTATTTCAAGAAACAGGCAATAGTAAATATAAAAGCTTGCTGATGTGGAGAGAGAGAAGTTTGACTGCTTTAAAAAGATAGTCAAACATTTTAAACTAAAAGAAGCAGGCTATTTGCAAGAACTTCTGATGTTGTTTGTATGACTTAAATTTTTTATAGTCTGCTTTTTTTGGTAGAAAAATGGATGCGGGAAAAGAACAAACAAAATGAATGTTTATTGTATACTTGCCTCAGAGGTCATTCCTGAGATAAATCTGTAGTTCATTTTTTTTTCCCTAGGTGAAGAGTAAACTTGGGTCAGTCTCTTGTGTTACTTTGAAAGTTGCAATTTAAATTTTACCACATTGGTATTGATTTATGTGTGAATTCAAGAAACCAACAAGTTTCAAACCTGACTTAATTCAGACACAAGGAAAAGTCAGTATTACACTTTAATGAAGTCCTAAAATATTGGTATTCTAGTTTCCATTGCAGTAACAGCAGGGAAACAAAAGGGAAAAACCCTCTTAACCAGGCAGTTTATCTTGAACTCACTTAAAAATCTGACTCATTAATGACTGTCATAATCTTATGCAACCAGACTGAATTTAATAGGGTCTTTTAGGTTCAATTAAATTGAAAGGTTAGGACAAGTAACATGCAGCAGATGAATAATGTGTCAATGAGGGCACTATTACCTCATGCAATCACAAGTTAGTGTCAACATATGCATTACAAGCCCCATTCTTATATGCACTTAAGTAGGCAAGGTGAGGGTTTATCTCTTTTGTATTTTTTATTAGATTCTAATTGAGCTACTCTAAGCTTATTAGATTTTTTTGTTGACCTTATGGATAAATCCTTGTAATTCTTCCTAAGATGAATGGTTTGTACCCTATGTAGAAGAAATGTAAAAGAAAAGTAGAATATACCTCTTAAGATGTATGTGCCTTGGAGTAACTATTTCACAGCTAATTCTTGTTTGATGCTGTGAGGGAAAATTGGGGGAAAATCCACAAAATGCTTTATATTGAAAGCCAGAATGCTTCAATTCAAAAACGTTATTTGAAACACTAGAAATTAGCTTTTTTTCCATGTTGATTCCTATATCACTATCCCCTTATCCCTTTATCTTCAGACAGCTAGGTAGGGTGTGCTAAACATACTGCCTATTCATGGATGAAAATTCTTTTACTTGCTTCTAAGATCATAAGGTTGAACTTTAAGGAATTCAGCAGGTCAACTCTGGTACAACTCATGTCATTATTAAAATAAAGTGCTGAAACAAAATAATATGGTAAATATATCAGGTACTTTTCAGAGTATAATGAGCTCTATATAGAGTATAAGACAAAAGTTTTTATCATTTTTATCATTTAGTAAGATAAATGTTAAGTGACTATGAAAAATCTTTAACCATGAATTAGTGAGAAGTGCCTCTACTATGTTACTAGACTGTGAATATTTTGTACTAATTTTTAGGTTGTGTATTAATAGAATATGGTTTTGCACCCAGGGTATACTTACGTACTGGAGAAGGAAACGGCACCCCACTCCAGTATTCTTGCCTGGAAAATCGCATGGACAGAGGAGCCTGTTGACACTATAGTTCATGGGGTCACAAAAAATAAGACATGACTGAGCACATACACATACTTATGTGGGGATGGTATATTTTAAACAGCAGTAGATAGCTAAGACTAGACCATGTTCATTCCCTTATGCAAGCAAGAAATCAGCTTCCTTGTCAAATGAAAAACTGATCTGTATGCTTTATTTAAAGGTGTCTGGCTTTAACGCAGGCCATAAGCTATCAACACTTAATGAAACCTTAGAGAAAAGAGTCTTCTTTGATTTTTTTTTATTAATTATGTAACTGCCATCAGCTTTAGATATTGAAAAAAATTATGTTGAACAGAATTCACAAGAATTCAACCAGGCATGTATATATTGAGAAAGCTAGATAATATATTTATACTGTGCAAAAACAGATAATGTTAAAAAGAAATCTTTTAAGAAATCAATATTTTTTAGAGATATATGTTGAAATATATGTGATTCAAGTAGCAAGGACATCTGAGATTTGCTTGTTAAAGAAAGAAGAAGAAAAGAGAAAGATGAAACAAAAATAATAACATTTTGAATTTGTAATCTTGATGGTATGTGGCTGGGTCATCCCATTCATTATGTTACTCTACCATTATATATGTCTGATTTTTTTTCACAAAAAATGAACAGGTTTTGCAATCATAAAACTTTTAGATTTGACTTAACTCATTTATTAATTAATAGCAATTGAGTGAACTATAATTCTAATTTTGGAAGAATTGTCGAAAGTTGTATTGAAAGCTGCAGGGATATATAAGTCTCGCTTTTGGAAATCAGTATCAGTATTTCGTCTCCAGTAGAGATATACTTTTTAAAGGAGATTGGTTAGGAGATGAATTTTTTTAAAGAAAGAGAAATGTACCAAGACTTCAGGATAAAATTGTAAATTAGATTACTTTTGTTAGGAAGCTATTATTATTGTTCTCTTTATCCAAATTTCCCCTTTCCTGCTGCAAATATCTATGTATCTTTAATTTTATTTTTTTTATAATTTTATTTATTTATTTTTGACTATGCTGGGTCTTCGTTGCTGCATGCGGGCTTTTTCTATAGTTGTGAGTAAGGGTACTCTCTAGTTGTGCTTGGGCCTCTCATTGCAGTGGCTTCTCTTGTTGCAGAGCATAAGTTCTAGGGCTCACGGGCCTCAGTATTTGTGGCACGCATGCTCAGTAGGTGCAGCTCCTGGACTAGAGCACAGGCTCAATAGTTGTGGTGCATGGGCTTCATCGCTCTGTGGCACGAGATCTTCCCTGACCTGGGATCGAACCTGTGTCTCCTGCTTTGCCAGGCAGACTCTTTACCAATGAGCCACCATGGAAACCCCCTAAGTATCTTTAAATGTTTGATCAGTGCTGTGTTTTGTTTTTTTTTTTCTTTTTTTGGTGGATATAGAATATATAGAGACTTTATTTTTTCTTTATATATATAATATATATTTTTTTAACTTTTTGTTTCATATTGGAGTATAGTTGATTAACAATGTTATGGTAGTTTCAAGTGTACAGCAAAGTGATTCAGTTATACGTATACATATGACTATTCTTTTTCAAATTCTTTTCCCGTTTAGGTTGTTACATAATGAGCACAGTTCCCTGTGCTACATAGTAGGTCTTTGTTGGTTATACATTTTAAATATAGCAATGTATACAAGTGTGGTGTTTTCTTGATAGAAGGCTAATAATAAACACACACTAAGGTAGTTGGTACTTGAATGCCTTCGTCTAATTTTGGTATCAATATAGTGTTAGTCTTATAAAATGAGTTAAGTATTCTATTTTTTCAAAGTGTTTGCTTTCCCATGAGTAAGTTTTAAAACAGTTGGGTATAATTTGTATACAGTAAATATGCATCCATTTTGTGTACAGTTTGATGAATTTTGACAAATGTATATAACCATGTACCCATCACAACAATCAGGATATCAACATGAATATTACCTGAGAAAAGTCCCTCTGCTCCCTTTCACAGTCAGTGTCCACACTCCTACAACCTTTCCTTGGCCCCAGACAGCCACAGATCTAGTTTCTATCTTTAGAGATTAAACTCGTCTTTCCTGAAGTTTCCTGTAGTTTTAAGTAGACTTATATAGTGGGTACCCTTTTGTGACTAGCTTTCTTCCCTCAGCACAGGTTTGAGATTCATTTCATGTTGTTGTTGTGTATATCGATAGTTCTTTTTTTTGTGAAGAGTATTCCATATCATAATAGCATACATCACATTTTAGGCTATTTCTCGTCTGGAGCTATTTTAAATAGATTTGGTGTAAACATCCATGTATAAGAATTTGTATGGGCATATGTTTTCATTTCTTGGGTAGTCCTGCTGGTAGTATGGTATATATGAGTTTCACTTTATGATAAACAAACTCTAATTCAAAATGGCTGTATACCATTTTGCGTTCCCACTAGCAGTCTATGGGAATTCCAGTTACTTCAGATCCTTGCTGGCATTTATTATTATGTCTTTTTGATTTACCCATTATTATACATTTTAGTGGTATCTCATTGTGGCTTTAATTAGTTAACTATCTATTTTCTGATAAATAGTGATAATAAACATCTTTTCATGTGCATATTTGTTATTATCTTCTGAAATGTCTACTCAAATTCTTTTCCCATTTGAAAAAAAAAAAACTGAGGTGTTTCTTATTGAGCTGCAATTATTCTCAATATATTCTGGATAAAAGTCTTTATCATATATATGCAATGTGAATATTTTCTCCAAGTCTTTTGCTTGTCATTCATTTTTTAATGATGTCTTATGAAAAAGTAGAATTTTAAAATTTTGATGAAATCTTATTTATAATTTTTGTATGATTTGTGTTTTTGTGTCCTAAGAAATCTTTGTCTACTTCAAGATGGTGAAGATTTTCTTCAATATTTTTATCTGTTTTATACTTTTAGCTTTTATATTAAGATCTATAATGCACTTTGAGTTAACTTTTTTTGTATGATGTGAGGTAAGGGTTGAAGTTCCTCTTCTTCCTCATAGGAAGATCCAGTTATTTCAGTCCAATTTGTCAAAAAATTGTTGGTTTGTAGCTTTCTTTTAATTTCTTTGACTAGTTTTGGTATCAGAATAAAGTTAGTCTTATAAATTGAATTAAGAAGTGTTCTGTTTTCTAGAAGAGTTTGTATACATAAGTTTGATATTATTTCATTTTTAATGTTTAATAGACTTTACCAATGAAGCCATCTGAGCCTGGAATTTCATTTGTAGGACTATTATTAATAATTTAATTTTAAAATTAGATGTGAGATAACATTTATTTAAATCTTTGAGTCTTTTTTTTTCTTTGGTTAACTTTGTCTTTCAACATATTTGACTCTTTCAGCAAGATTACCAATTTTGTTTTACAATTATTCTTAATATTATTGTCTTTTTTAATGTCTATAATATAAATAATGACATTTCATCATTTACTCTTGATATTTGTAATTTGTGTTTTCTCCTTTTTTTCCAGCTTTATTGAGATATAATTGACATATAACATTGTATAAGTTTAAGGTGTACAGCGTGGTGATTTGATACACGTATATATTACGAAATGATTACCATGATAAGGTTAGTTAACAGATCCAGCACATCATATAATTGCTTCTTTGTGTGGGTATGGTGAGAATATTTAAGATTGATTCTGTTAGCAAATTTCAAGTATACAATATACAGTGCTTGCATGCGTGCTAAGTTGCTTCAGTCATGTCCAGCTCTGTACGACCCTATCTATGGACTGTAGCCCATCAGGCTCCTCTGTCCATGGGATTCTCCAGGCAAGAATACTGGAGTGGGTTGCCATGCCTCCTCCAGGAGATCTTCCCAACACAAAGACCGAACCTGTGTCTCCTGCATCTCCTGCATTGCAGGCAGATTCTTGACTGCTAAGCCACAAGGGAAGCCCATACAATACAGTATTATTAACTATAGTCAGCCATGCTTTCCTGAGACCCCCAGAACTTATTCATCTCATAACTGGAAGTTTGTACACTTTGAACAACAACATCTTCCCATTTCTTCCAGACCCTAACCCCCTGACAGTCCCCAGTCTACTCTGTTAGAGTTCAGCTTTTTTAGATTCCACATATATCGTGAGATCAAACAGTGTTTGTCTTTGTCTGACTTATTTCACTATCATAAAGCCCCAAGTTTCATCCATGTTGCAAATATTTGCTTCCTTTCATAGAGTCCCTTTTATTTTGTTGATTGTTTCTTTTGCTATACAGAAGGGAATGGCAGAATTTCCTTTTTATGACTGAACAATATTCCACTGTGTGAGAGGGGATGTGTATCACATTTCCTTTATCCATTCGTTCATTGGTGGATACTTGGTATGCTTTCGTATGTTGGCTGTTGTGAGTAATGCTGCAATGAAGATGAGACTTTAGATATCTGTTTGAAATAGAGATTTTATTTCCTCTGACTACATATCCAGAAGTGGGATGGCTGGATCATATGATAGTTCTATTTTTAATTTTTTTGAGAAAACTTAATACTGTTTTCCATACTAGCTATACCAATTTACATTCTCACCAACAGTGTAAAGTAGTTCCCTTTTCTCCACATCCTTGCCAGCACGTATAATCTCTTGTTAGCCATTCTAACAGATGTAAAATTATGTCTCATTGTGGTTTTGATTTTCCCAGGTGATTAGTGTCATGAGCATCTTTTCAAGTGCTTGTTGGCCCTCTGTATATCTTCTTTGGATCCAGTTTATAGTGCTGTTCAGGTCAACTGTATCCTTACTGATTTTTTACTCCTGTTTGATCTAATAGTTATTGGGAAAGGGATGTTTAAGTCTCCAATTATAGTGATGGATTTGTTTATTTCCCCATACTTTTGTATCAGTTTTGACTCAAATGTTTGACACTATTGTTAAATGCATACATTCTTGTCAAGTTTTTTGTCTCTTTGGAGAAATGATCTCTAAATTATTATTTAATATTTTTATCCTGAGAATTTCTCCTTTCTGAAGTGTTCTTTGTCTACAATTAATATAGCTTCTCCAGTTTTCTCTTGATTCATGTGAGCAAGTGTATCTGTCTCTGTCCATCCCTTTAGCTTCACTGGGTCTTTATATTTATAGTGGATTTCTTATATTCAGTATATAATTGGTTCTTATATCTTTATTCACTCTTGATAGTTTCTCTTTTAATTGATATATTTAAACCATTTATATTTAAAGTGATTATTAATATAGTTGAATTAATATCTACTATTTTTGTAACTTTTCTCTTTGTTGCAGTTTGTTTCTTTTCCTTCTCTTTTTCTCCTTTCTCTGGTTTTAACTGAGCATTTTACATGGTTTCATTTTATCTCTTCTCATAGCTTGTCAATTATGCTTCTTTTAAAAATTTTAATGGTTTCTCTTGAGTTTTAGCATAAAAATTTTATATAAAATTTATTTATTTATTTATTTTTAATTAACTGATTTATTTAATTTTCCTTTTCCCTGAAGCACTTCTTTTAACATTTCTTTCAGCACAGGTCTACTGATAATAGCTTCCCTCAGTTTTTGTTTGAGAAAGTATTTATCCTTTAGAGCCTTTGAAGAATAATTTTACTGGATATAGAATTTGCATGATGTCTGATGAAAAATTGCTTCTGTTCCTATCCTTGTCCTCTAGAAGATATTTCTTTAAGATTTTGTGTCTTTTGTCTTCTTCAATTTGAGTCAATATAAGTAGATATTGATTTTTTTTGGTATTTATCCTGTTTGATATTCTCTGAACTTCCTGAGTCTGTGGTTGGTATCTGTTCATTTTAGAAAAGGCTTGGTCATTACTTCAAACATTTATTCGACCATAGTCTGTCTTTATTCTATTTCTGGTATTTACATTGCATACATGTAATACCTTCAGATATTGTTCCAGAGTTCATGGATGTTTTATTCTGTTTTGGGGGTGGGGGGCATCTCTTTCATTCTTTTTTCTCTCTGCATTTCAATTTTGGCAGGTTCTGTTGAGCTGTCATCAGGCTCACTGATTATTTCCTCAGTTAGTCTAGTCTACTTATGAGATCATCAAAGGAATTCTACATTTCTATTACACTGGTTTTGGTTTCTTGATTTTCTTTTGATTTTTTCTTAGAGTTTTCATCTTTCTGCCTGTTACCTGTCTTTTCTTCTATATTGGCTACTTTTTTCATTACAGCCCTTAAATATTAATTATAATTATCTTTAATTCCCACTCGGTTAATTCCAAAATTTGTATAATATCTGAGTCTAGTTTTGATGATTGTTTCTTCCCTTTTGACTGTGTTTCAGCAGGTCTTGCCATTGTTTATTTAAAGCCAGACATGATGTATTGCATAATAGGGACTGAGGTAAATAGTACTTTAATGTGCGGTAATAGGCATTCTGTCGATAACTGTCAATGAATGAATAAATGATTGAATGATAAATGTTCATATTACAAGGTCTAACTCTAAAATGAATGTTGTGGTTCCTTTAAGGTTTTACACCCTTTAGGAAAAGCAATGAACTTATTTTTTTTCTAATATAGAAATATTTTATTCAATGGAAGATGACAAACATTTTACTCTGTCAGTTGATTCAGCTTTATAGCTGTATGGTGCCATTGTTATTTACCTAAACTAGTAATACCATGTATGGTATAATATGCCTGTTTCTTCCTATTTGTATTAGATTTTATGAATCTACTATAAAATTTTTATATATTTCAAATTAGAACATATTGCTATTATTATTAAAATGCCACTCCATTACTGTCAGGGCTAGGAAGAAGCCAAAATTATGTTACCTGCCTGTCTACATATGCATACATGCACAGATGTACACATACATATATATATATATGTTATATATATCAATACAATATGCATTTTAATATATAGGCTGTCACGTATGTAGACATACTCCCACTAATAGCTAAAACAATGATAGTAACATTAAGATTTTTAAAGAAATGTTCTTATAATAAATTCTAACAAATTGAATTATTTCAATGATTAAGTCTTTGCTATGACATGCAGTAATACAAAAGTAGGTAAAACCAATCAGGTAATTACTGAATTAAATGTCTAGAATTACAGGACAGAATAGGTGTATGTATGTGTGTGTTATATAAATATTAAACCTACTGAAGTAGAATTCAGTCACTCTCAACTTTAAGAACTTTGATAAGGCACTCTCTTCATTTTGCAAGAAAAACAAAGAATGAATTTATAGGCAGACATGATTGTACTAATTGGTTGACATAAATTTCAGATGCCATAATGAATTCAGTTACATTTTGCTCATAGTACATGGAAGATTATAACAACAAAGGTTTCCTTGTTTCAGCTACCTTCCCTATCTTTGCCATGATTTTCTGTCTTCCCTACCTTTCACTGTGCATGCACACACACAAATGCACATACATATACACACCTCGCCCAAAATCTTAGTATGTCTCAAATAGCTTGTTTCCTCTGACCCCTACCATCTTTGCAGTTAGATGAAAGGAAAAAAGTGTGAAGTAGAAGTAGAAAAGATGTAAATGCATTATAGTGATATCATTGGCTTTAGAAATCTAACTTTCAACTCAAATGTTTATACTAAATGTGAACATTGCTTTCTACCCATGTGGAAAGAGTCTAGGTCCTAGATTCTTTTAGGCACCTTGCTTGTTAAATATCTTCCTAAATAAGTTCAGAATCTTGAGTTCACTTAGTTTAGTAAATTGTATATAAAGCCCAAAAGTAGAAGTGAATTCCAAACTCTGTTTTAGAAAACACATGAACAAATGGTAATAGCTATCCTAGTGGGTAACTGTTAAATCTAAAAATGTTTGCCAGATGTGGGTAGAGAAGTTTCTGACTACATCCCTTAAATTTCATCTTTGCTTTTTTATAACAAGTGATTCATAGCCAAGATCAGTTATGACTAAGAACAGATCAAAGAGAATAAATGGAAAATAATTGTAAAGAAAGATGTCTCTTTGTTCCTTTGTATTTTTCTGCTACAATGAGAAGACATAGTTTTGAGATTTTTTAATTGTCACAATTTAGACTATAATTATTTCTTCACTTTCTGAAGAGAAATTTAATCATATTGAAAATGTTAGGAAACTATTCTTTTTGTAATTGTAAATGTGTTTTATTTTTGAAGAACTGAGTAGTCATCTACTTATTTTAGTGAAGAATTTATATTTAATAAAATGAAAGGCAGAGTTTAAAGTACCATGGTTTTCTAAAAAGAACAATGATGTTAATATATTAGCAACATGGCAAAATTAACTGCTTAGACAAAAAATTGAATTAAGCATTTTAAGATTTTCCTTAGCTATATAGATTTCTGTTAGGTTTGAAAACATCTGTTTTGATTTTTAGAAGAAATCCTGACAATGCATATTAAATTTTTACTCAGTAGTCTATATTTACGCTTTTTCATTTTCACAAATCTTCCAAAAGAACCAGTATTATTTGTGTACCAGAATCAAAAGTAAATTGTTGTTTTGTGTTACAAGAGATGCATGTTCAATCCCTGGGTTGAGAAGATGCCCTGGAGTAGGAAATGGCAGCCTGCTCCAGTATTCTTGCCTAGAAAATTCCATGGACAGAGGAGTCTGGTGGGCTAGAGTCTGTAGGGTCACAAAAAGTCAGACAGGATTGAGAGCATGTATGCGCGCGCACACACACACACACACACACACACACACACACACACTGTATTACTTTTGCAATGTTAAATGGTCATATAATGTAATCACATTACATAAATGTGAAATGACATAAAATGTAATCACAAATGAGCTAACTTGTATATATCTTGAAACATAAGACATTCTTTCCTAAGATATATCTCTTCATATCTGTGTATCATAGAAAGGGGAAGTTTGTTTTGTTAAATATAGTTTCAAATGAAAAAATAACACTTGCATAGAAAACTATGTACATATATTTGAGAAAAGCATGTGTAACAATAGATTAATATGTATGATCAATTCCTCAGTTACAGAAACTTAATGGTAGCCTTTATTGCATATCTCTTGGTCTCTATATAGCAACCACCTTGCCTCTGACTGATGATGCCATTTATTTTGACCTGAAACCTGCCTTCTAGCCCATTTATTACTGCTTATATGATAGTACATACTTTCAGTATATTATTCACCATCAAGGGAGGTATAAATGTATGATACCTCACAAATTATGTCTGTTATGGTTCACAGTTGATCAGTATGTACTCTCTCACTGATGTACAATTTATTTGATTCCAGAGATTTATTGAGCAGCTGCTATATTTACCAAATATATATGTATTATGGATACATTGATAATGAAAAGTCTTCTCTTCTGAAAGAACATGTCTTTTTATCACTCTCTCTTTTCCTCTTTTCCTTGATCAGTTTTCCAACTCTTGATTGTTTCAAGAACATCTTCTAACTCACTCTTTTCTTTGTATTCTTTTTTTCTTTCATAATAATACTAAGAATATTTTTGTTGTTTCCTCTGATTGTACAAAAACAGTGCTGAGTATGTACTGGCACTTTAGCTTGAATCTAGGCAACCTACTAATAGTCATTGTATTTGTTACCATCACCCTAGTTTCACTTAAAAATGTCTTTAATAAAGCAGAAGAATTATTAATTTTATTAAATCATGACCCTTAAGTACATGTCTTTTAACAAATCATCTGTTTCACAAAATGGGAAGTATGTAAACCTCGTTTTGCTTCATGTCTTAGTCTGTTGGTTGTTATAATGAAAAGCGCTTGTGCAGTTGTTTGAGATGAACTAGCTGCTTTTTCCCGGAACACAATTTTTTTATTTAAAAGAACAAATGAGAAACTATGGGTGGTTAGCAGAAATTCACTTGAAAAATGAACAAAAGAGCTTACTATTCAAGGAAAACAACCAATCCTGTTTATTGCCAATGATATAATTTGAACTTTTTTGAGCAAAAATTCAAATTTAATAAAAGTTCTGTCAGTGTGAGCCTGACAGCTTCCTAATACTTAAAGACTTTTCCAGTGAGATTGGTGATAATTGATGAAACAGGATGCAAAGAGATCATTGATAACGGTTTCAAAATCTGCATTGCAACTAAAACTTTTTAAGAAATTTCTAGTTGTCAAGTTTTATAGTAGAATCAAAAAAAAACTACCATTATCTGAAAGGACTAATGAAAATACTATTTCCTTTTCTAACTATATGTTAATGTAAGGCCAGATTTCCATCATATACTTCACCAAACCAAAAGAGCACAATAGATTGAATGAAGAATCAAATATGAGAATCCAGTTGTCTTCTAATAAGCCAAATACTAAAGAGATTAGCAAAAATATAATTAAACAATGCTATTATTCTCAGTGACATTCTTCTGTTTTAGAAGATTATGAATCTAATCATTTAATTATTAAAATGAATTAATAACTTTAAATTTTTTCTCAGTTTTAATTTTTATTATGATAAATATCACTACCCACAACCTCATAAACAAAAGTTCTTTGGGGGCCACTCATACTTTTAAGAGTGTAAAGGATACCAAAAATTTAAGAAGCTATTGTAGAGATATTCTTACATATGTGACCAGGATATTTAAGAATCCTCATAGTAGCATTGTCCATAGTAGCCCCATATCAAGAACTACAGCAAATTCTTCATCATTGAATGGATAATTAAATGGTATATTTACAGTGGAAATCTATATAGCAGTGAAAATAAATGGTGTGTATAGCTAGACAGCTCAGCAGAGATGATGCTTTCTAACAGACTGTTAAATAAAAGAAGCAAGTTATAAAAGAATATGTACACTGTGATTCCACCTTTATAAATTTTAAAGCCAGGCAGAGTTAACATATATTGTGTTAGAGTTGCATAGGGAATGATTATCCCAGAAGTCAGGATAGTGGTTCTCTCTCAGGGTAAAAAGAAGGATATAACTGTTAAGGTGAGTACAGGAGACAAGTTCTTATTATTCTGAAAATGTGTGTCTTAAATTTGGTGGAGATATCTTGGATGTTTGCTTTATAATTTTTCTCTAAGATGTAAATATATGTTTTATTCTCTCTTATATCATATAGTATGAACACAAGAGGATAAAATTAACCTCCCCAGAAAAACAAAACAGCAAACAAGAAAATGTGATTAAGAAATATGATAAGGGAGTTGATCTGACTGGTGACTAAATTCCTGTGTGTTGTATGTACTGCCTGCTATGAAACTCAGAGTCAATAAGCCATCACACCTTTACATTGTTTTTAAACAGAGCTGGAGTTTATCCTGAAAGCAGTTGTTATAAGAATGATTCATGTGCTCGCTTCGGCAGCACATATACTAAAATTGGAACGATGCAGAGAAGATTAGCATGGCCCCTGCGCAAGGATGACACGCAAATTCGTGAAGCGTTCCATATTTTTAAAATAAAAAAAATAAAAGAATGATTCATAAGACCTCTTTCTTGTGGTCTTATTCAAAATGACTTTATACTCAGTTTGGCTGGATACAGACTTTTCCTAGGCACTGCTCTGTTGTGAGCTGTATTAAATATCACTGTGGAGAAATCTGAGGTTCATCTGATTATTTTACTATTACACGTAATTTGTTCTTTTGCCCTGAGTTGCCCCAAATATATTTTAGTTTTGATGTCCAGTAATTTTACTAGGATATGACCCAGTGTGGATGCACCTGTGTCAGTTTTTCCTAGGATGTAGAATAATTCATGTTTGATGAGATTTGAGCCATTTTTATTTCTTGAAAGTCTTCTTGTACTTTTAAATCACTTTTCTTAGTGTTTATTATTTTGAGTCTTCTCTTTGGGAAAAATAGTGATACGTATATTGGATACTTTTACTTTGATCCTCTTAAACTCTGCTCTTTTTACTTCTGTGAGGAATATTTTTAGCAGTTGCCTGTTTTTCTTTTTGCTACCTCAGCGTGGCCTTTTTCTTGTAATAGTTTTATTCTCCCCCTCCTCCATCTATTCCCTCTGACAGTTCATGTTTTCATCTCTTGTCTTACCATATCATCCCTGATTACTTCTATCTCTACATTGAATTCTTGTTTTTCTGAAATGATGACTTCTTTAACTTTGGGTTCATAGGTGTCCAATTTTTATCTTTTCTGTAGCAATATTTTTTTCTGCCAGATGTCCTTCATCTTCTGTTTGTATTTTCCTGTTCTTTTTTATTTTAAATATTTAATATATTTGTAGACACACTTCGTTTTGTATTTTCCTGTTCTTTTTTATTTTAAATATTTAATATATTTGTAGACACACTTCGTTTTCCTTTTGAACCACACATCTTTGAATGAGTTTGATTTTTCTGGATAAACTACTTGTAGAAGGTTATGTTGCAGAGGGACCAGAGCTACTTTGTCAACAGAAATGTATTAATGATATACAGTGTTGCATGACTGAAATTCTTTAACCCTGTATTTTTTTTTTTTTTGGATAACTACTGGCAAGGTAGAATCTCTCTTTCACCTTTCCTCACTGACAGACTGATTCCTACAAATACGGTTTGTTTGACTCCCCAGTTAGCCCCATCTACTCTTCTGACACCTAGAGTAAGGGTGTATAGTCCAACAGTTTGCACTGTTATTGCAGTTGTTTATAAGAAAGTATTGTTGGTTCTATCCCTCAGGTTGTTGCACTTAACTTCGGAGAACGTACTCTACTCGTTTTAGCTTAGATCAGTTATTATTGTCCCCTCTGTGTCCTTCTTCATTCTTCTTTGATTTTTCTGTATTTAGTCACCCTTCCACATATATTATGACATGGTGGTTTATGGTTTTACAAGTTTTCTACTTTTCATTGAATGTGGAGTTTATGTTTCTTTTTTCCCATTTTTTTATTGCTTTTGAGTGATATATTAGAGGAAAAGGGAAAACTTTTTACTCACAGTGTAGAAATAAGAGTGTCCTTTAAACTTTTGAGATACAATCAGAAGTATTAAGATATGAGAAAGGGAATTCCTAGTCTTTCATTTGTATCGCCTGGGAGAGGTTTAGCTGAAAATGTTCATCAAACAATTTATTTCCTGGGAAAGAAAGAAAGCAAAAAGCTTACTTTGTTTTAATAGATTTTGTACTTCATTTTCTGAAAAGTTAAGAATAATTTTGTAGTACTTTGGTTTCAGGATTACTTAGCTTTCCATAATTGGCTATGCTATCCTTGTTATTATTTAGTCACTAAGTTGTGTGACTCTTTGCAACCCTATGGCCTGTAGCCCACCAGCCTGCTCTGTCCATGGAATTTCCCAGGCAAGAACACTGGAGTGGGTTGCTGTTTCCTAATGATGTTATCCTAATCTAGTATAAACCTCTATCATTGGATTTGAGATTTGTTTTTGCCTTACTTTTAAGTCAGTAAGTTAGCTTATTACTGTTGCATGTATGCTAGCAAAAGGCATGAGTTCCTGGATCAGACACTTAAGCACAGCAAGTAGTTTAAGCATTAGCATACTTATTTTGGTTCCTTTTGGAAGGAACCCAAAATCCCACATGGGCAGCACAGTATGGCCTCAGATAAATGCCACACAAGTAGTGGGTTTATATCAAAACTAAGAAACAGTGAGTTAGGGGAATCTAATACTTCTATGTGTGCTATGTTGCTTCAGTCATGTCCAACTCTTTGCAACGCTATGGACTGTAGCCAGGCTCCTCTGTCCTTGGGATTCTCCAGGCAAGAAAATACTTGAGTATGTTGCCATTTCCTTCTCCAGGGAATCTTCCCAACCCAGGGATTAAACCTGAGTCTCTTGTCTCCTGCATTGGCAGACAGGTTCTTTACCACTAGGGCCACCTGGGAAGCCCAATACTTTTATGACAAGTAATAAGTAAACCTGCTGTTTGTCCAGGGGGATGTAACCTCATTTCTCAAGTTATTCTGAGGAATATACTGGGGCCTGGGTTAAAAGCAAGCCTTGCAGACTTACCATACTCAGCAAAATGTGGAAAATCACAAAAGCATCTCTCCCATTTCTCTCTACCTATATGTGTCTTTATCTCTCTCTGTCAAACAAATGAGAATCATTACCTAATCTGAAGTATTTTATTAAACACATAAAACCAACCATGATAATGTTCTCTTCCTATCACTATTCTTTCAGTGGAGTGGGCACCAGGTTCACCAACTCTCCTTTGTTCTTTTTTTTTTTTTTAATTATTATTTACCTCAGGAGCAGCGAGCTGAGTTTATTTTATATCTATCTATCTATCTTTCCTTAGATCTTGACACATCATCATTATCAGTCCCAGCAAGAACCCTTCTTGTTGAAATATGTGTTGTGCTTAGCTACTCAGTTGTATCCAACTCTTTGCAACCCCATGGACTGTAGCCTATCAGGCTCCTCTGTCCTTGGGGATTCTAGGCAGGAATACTGAAGTGAGTTGCCATGCCCTCCTCCAGGGGATCTTCCCAACTCAGGGATTGAACCCACGTCTCTTGCATTGCAGATGGATTCTTGACCATCTGAGCCACGAAGGAAGCCCAAGAATACTGGAATGAGTAGCCTATCCTTTCTCCAGGGGAACTTCCCAACCCAGGAATTGAACTGGGGTCTCCTGCATTGCAGGCAGATTCTTTACCAGCTGAGCTACCAGGGAAGCCCTGTTTTAATATATGTAAATGCATATTTCTATATTCCCATTTTCACTCCCATTTCTTCCCTCTTTCCTTTAATAAATTTGATACCTATATCTGGGCTCCCCAGGTGGCACTAGTGGTAAAGAACACCTCCCAGTGCAGGAAGCATAAAGGATGAGGGTTGGATACCTGGGTCGGGAAGATACCCTGGAGAATGGAATGGCAACCCACTCCAGTATTCTTGCCTGGAGAATCACCATGGACACCTGGTAGACTACGGTCCATGGGATCACAAAGAGTCAGACATGAATGAAGTGACTTAGCATATTTGAAATCCTATGTATCCTTGCAAAATATTGCAGATTGTTTTATATATGTCTTTATTTTTTGACTTTTTAAGTTTGAAATGTTTTCAAAGTTATGGAGAAAATGATATAGTAGAAAGAGTTCCCATATGTCCTTGAGTCATATTTTTTAATTGTTAATATTTTGCAGCATTTCTTTCTCTTTTTGTATATGTACGTGTATTTTTTTCTGTACTATTTGAAAATAAGTTGAAGACATGTCCTCTATCGCTAAATATTTCAGTATCTTTCCTAAGAAGAAAAAACAATCTCTTATGTAACCACAGTATGATTATCAAGTTAGTCTAACATTGATACACTATTATTATCTGATATGTATTCCATATTCAAATTTCCTCAGTTGTCTCAGCAGTGTTTTTTTTAAACTTTCCCTCCTCCAGTCACGTTTCTGTTGCATTTGCTCATGTCTCTTCAGTCTGTAACTCTCTGGAACAGTTCCTTGATCTTTCTTTGTTATTTGATAATATGTATGTAATTTTTGTTTGTATGATATACTGCTGTAGACCTTGTTCCTTTTCTCAAGTTTTCAGTGTTTCTAAGATCCACCTATATTTATGTATAGACGTCTATCTTGTTTGTTACTTCCAACTTCTGCCTAGTTTTCCATAGTATGCACCTGCCAAAGTTTACTTATCTATTCCCCAGTGACAAACACCTATATTGTCTTCAACTCCTTGCTCTCATAAATAATTCTGTCACTAACATCCTCATACATGTTCCTTTGAGGAATATTTCTGGAATATCTCTCCAAGAGTAGAATTGCTGGGTCATAATGTTTCTTCTATTTAATTTAATCAAAGTACTGCTGAATTGCCCTATGGAACAGCTGCCTGACCACACTTTAACTGTTGTAAACAAAGATCTCAGTTTCTCTATACCATTGCCAATATTTAGTCCTAGGTAACATTCTCATTTTTGCTAATATGGTGGTTTAAAGTTTGCTCTCATTTATTTTCTCTAATCACTAGTGAGTTTCATTTCTTTTGCCAAACGCCGCACTGATAGAGTTTCCTCAGGAAGGAACTTTTCTGTAATACACACACACATACACACACCGCAGTCGTGCACACACACACACACACACTCCAGCCTGGTCAGTGTACTAGAGGGATATTTTGAAGCTGACCTCATGAATGGCAGTTGTAAAGTCCCATTTCACTTTGTGTCACTGTCAGTAAACCAGTTGACATTAGTCATATCATTTCTCGGATTTCTTACATTTTAAATATAATTTGTAAAAGTATACATTCTCCTAGACAACTGAAACCAAGATCCTTAGACAGCTATATGCACCTGACCCTTAAACTATGAATATTGTGTAGAAATATAATTTAAGATTTACTTCTTCAGATACTTGAATTCATCAATTTTTAAATCTTTTACCTTATTTGCTTCTGAATTTTAAAAAACTATGTACCCTATTGGTTATTTTTCAGTTGGTGTCCAAAATTTGTTATGTCTAACTAATTGCAAAGGATAGAATTTCTAGAGTACTGCAAAAATTACTATGTAAAAGGTAAAAACCTCCTTAAATATACCTGATTGAATCTAAATGCCATAGCTATTTGATAACTATCATTATGCATTTTAAAAATACACTAATAGGTTCTTCTGGTTTTTGTTTCTTATTTTTACAATGTTGTGTTGGTTTCTGTCATATAGCAACACACATTAGCTATAGTTATACATACATCCTCTCCCTCCCTAGCCTTCCTCCCCTCCCTCCATCGCATCCCTCCAGGTCATCATGGAGCACCAGACTGGGCTCCCTGTGCTACACAACAGCTTCTCACTAGCTATCCATCTTACACCTGATAGTGTATATATGTTGATGCCACTTTCTCCATTCCTCTCACACTCCCTGTCCCGACTGTGTCCACAAGTCCATTCTCTACATCTGTGTCTCCATTCCTTCCCTGCAAATAGGTTCAAAAGTGCCATTTTCTAGATTCCATATATATGCATTAATATACTATATGTGTTTTTCTCTTTCTGACTTACTTTATTTAACAGGCTCTAGGTTCATCCACTTCACTAGAACTTACTCAAAGTCATTCTTTTTTATGGCTAAGAAATAGTCTATCGTGTATGTGTACCACAGCTTCTTTATCCACTTGCTTCTTCTTTTATAGTCAAATTTACATCTTTTGTTCCCCTTCTTCAGCTCAGTGTTTCTGCTGCTCCTTTCCCTCTGAGAATATCATTTCTAATGCAAATTTTAATATTTCTTAATTTTTTTTAAAAACATGTTTTTATGTTTAAAAGTATTTCAATTATATAAAATATCTAGAACAGAAAATTTAAGTTACAAATACATTTTTTAAAAATTTCCTGTGATCATAAAAAATCTTTTTTCTGGATTATATGTTCATTGCATTACAGTTATTAACAATTGATTAGAAGAATATATACATATTATGAATTTTAATAAATAGTTAAATATAAAAGTGAAGTTTATGTTAGAAAATATATCTTTATTAGACTTGATTTTAGCCAAAAGACCAAGAAGCAATAGAAGATCTATCTTTAAATGTATAGATTCAATTACTGTATTTACCTCTGTACTGTTAGAATAAGACAGGATTTCAGCACCAATTCAGTTTCTTTGTTTTTTTTCTATAGATGTGAATGTTGAGAAAATTGGATCACATAAGTAGTTGAGATGAGGAGATTTTATTATAGAAATATCACTCAATTCTTTAAACTTCTTTTGAATTATTTGTTAAAACATAACCTTGGGGATCTATCATCAAAATTTTTAACAACCCATCAGCTGTTAATTTGATTATATCATCCTATAAACTTGATGAAACCAAGAAACTACGTATGTTACTCAATCACTGAAATCATTCTTCTTCTTAGTGCTGACACTGTTTCTAATTGTCTCTTTCCTTGACACCCATGTTTTTATACCCTGAGGCAATGAACTATTATAAAATTATGGATGAGTGAAAGGTAAATTTTTCTGTTGTAAGGTGGGAGAAATATGATTTCAAAAGAAACTTTACTTTCATAGAAAAGAGTAAATAAGAAATTATGGAATCTTTAAAAAATGATTTTCTTAAGCCATCTATGCCTGCATACACCTATCTTAACATAAGTCAGGGATTTGTATGAGACTGCTGCTAAACAGAAATGATATTTTTAAAGCTGTCATTATTCCAAAAAAATCATAGTAGCATCAACCTTTGTGAGAAATATAGACTATTAAGTTTATTGAATTATAAATTTACAGTAGGGAACTTTTTAATGTAAATCTATAGCTGTAAATTTATATATGTTTTGACAAAATGTATATCTAATTCAGCAAACAGTATACTCCATCATTATGTTCCTGGAAGAGGTTGACTTGAGTGTGTTGATGTCAAACCCAAGACTAGGTATTGATATTCTTGGAAGGTTATTTGGTGGTTTCATTTAGGGCTCTCATATAATTCTCTTCTTTTACTTATGTTAGTCCCTACACCTGAATAATTAGTTCCTCCTCCATCTCCCCACCATATCTGTCTTAATGATAGCTCTTTTATATTTGTGAATTCACCTTCCCATACATGTCTCAAATCCAATCCCTTTTCTCCATCCCATGCCCTCATTCAGATCTACATCATTTCTCAACTGGTTATCATCTTTTATCTGTGCTCCCTGGCTCCATTCTCTTTCCACTCCATTGTCTCCACCACAAAATTACTATAATAACTTTTCTAAAATTTGGATCAATTCCATATTATCCTGCTTAGAAATCTTCAGTTGCTCTTACTGACAAATCTTTAAAGTCTGTGCACTTCCAAAAGTGTTGATACTTTCTTACATTTATTAGCTTGAGACTATCTGTTCTCAACTACTTTTCCAAATTTTTCTCCAGCAACTATTCTTATCTGTTTTTTACTTGTGTCACACAAATTACTTATCTCCTTGAACAGATATAATGGTGCACTTACTAGAATGTCACAGTGGACAGAACAAGGATATTTTTTAGTGATTTCACCTAAACTTCTGGCTACTTGTGATGAAAGACTTAAATTTATTCATATGCAGTGATCCTTTACAGAAAAATTTTATGATTTATCATTGAGATATGTTTTTAGATCACATTGATAGCACTCAGCATGGCTATTGGACACAGGAAAAAAAAAAATAACAAAGAAAAGCTTTAAAAAACCAGAGAGGCCATGTTAAAGAAAAGACTATATTCATAATCCTTAAATGTATCAAGATTTTTCAAAAGGTGATTTGAAAGCACATGCACACACAAACATAAATTACATAATGTATTGAATTCTCCTTTATACATATTAATAAAAAAAGAGTTTTTATGTTTGGCCTATAACGTAAAACTCTATGGATCATAACTATCTTTTCATAATTCCATTTTGGATTCAGCATTGTGAAGTAGCTTGAACTCTAGCAGGTTTTCGGTAGGTTCTACTAACAATTTCAGCACTTAGTAACTATAATTTTTATGGGTCAATTATATTATCCCCTGTCTGTTCAAGGAGAGACTATATCATATGAGATAACATTTGAGAGTATATTATAAATTTAAACAGATTTAGAAGCACATTATATCATTGAATTATTCCTTGATCTCTTTACAGTAATCCTATATTTCCTTAGAGAATCTAGTCTATCTTGATAGAAGCCATATGTTGATAGGGCTAATAAATGATCCAATAAGGAAATAAAACATATTGAGGGTTTGTTTTATTTATTTTTTTCTTATTTTTTCTTTTATGTTTCTTATGTTTCTTCCTTGTCAAAACAGTTTTGGTATGAACCATGATGGAATTGGAAATTCTTGTGGGACAAAAGGTCATGAAGCAGCAAAACTTATGGCAGCTCACATTACTGCAAATACCAATCCCTTTTCCTGGTCTGCCTGCAGTCGAGACTATATCACCAGCTTTCTAGAGTAAGTAATCTCTGGAGAGTGATGATGAATTGCTCCAGAAGTAAGCCATTGATAGAAGCCTCATATGTAGTGCTTCAAACTTTGCATAATGAGTAACTTTTATAGGTCCCAGTGATAATTCAGACTGTTCCCCCAAATACTTTAACATATCATTGTGGCAAATTTTTAATTTTTTATTTGTACTCAAATAGAACACAGACTAAATTAGGGGGACACAAACAGATTAAAGAACTGGAGTAAGACTGTAAAAGGGGTTGATGATGTGAGTGAGAAATGTTAAATAAATGGGAAGGAATGTCAGAAAGAATTTAGATTTACATAATTTAGTAATGCATAAGCCAAGCCTTAATTCAGTGATTACATATTTCATTTTGTTAGTTAAAAAAAAGAACTGAGTTCTGTAGAAATGCCAAAGTATCTAATAGTAATAAACAACAACAACAAAAAACCAAACACCCAGGAAATGAAAATAAGAAAGTGAAAATTTGTCTTTGAAAATATATTAAAGTGACTCATTTTTCTCCAATTTGAGAACTTCTTTGCTGGTCCTTTAACGTATATTCTAAGTGTCCGGTTATTTAAATTTGAAGACTATAAATTAGCTCAGGTGTAACTATATTTAGGAAAGCAGATGTTTTTCCATATTTCACCTGCGTAGAACTTTAAGATTAGCCTTTGGAAACTGTTAGACTTAGGTCTCACTCTCTAACAGTGTAACCTTGGTCATGTTTGTTACTTAAACTTTCTAATATTCAGTGAATTCATTTGTTGAATAAATTTAGGTAATGATACACATATCATCAAGTTGTCATGTAAATAATTATGTATAACACTATAATGAGTATATTTATATAAGTTTATATTTATAATTTAATATTATATATAATTTAATATATTATAATATAATAAGTTATATTTATAATTTATATAAGTATATAAAACACTTAATAGACAGTCATTATGTGGTATATTAAATAATATCGAGGTTTTAAGCACTGTTGTTCTATCATTACCTTCAGCTGTTTTCTGCCATTTTTTTCTGAGGAGGAGAGATTAAGTATTCTGAAAAAGTTGGTCATACACAAAGTACAGGAGAGCAACAGAAATTCTTTTTAAAAACTGTCTTTGTTTAAAGTTAACTTTAACATGATTATAGTGTAACGTTTTAGAAATTCAGAGGGAGACCTGGGTTTGATCCCTGGGTCGGGAAGATCACCTAGGGAAGGGAATGGCTATCCACTGCAGTATTCTTGCCTGGAAAATTCCATGGACAGAGGAGCCTGGCAAGCTATAGTCAATGGGTTGCAAAGAGTTGGATACAATTGAGCAACCAACATTATCTTTCAAACACTATGTAGGGTAACATTACTTATTAAGACTTTGGTTCATATCTGCTAAGAACCAGATTATATTCTTAAAACTTATAATTGCATATTTTTAAAAGCCCCAGACAAGAGATTTTATTAATAAATTACCGAGAGAAATGCTTTGCTCAATCAAAGATCAAAAGACAAGTGTTTAAAATGGGCTCTTTTGAATTAATGTGATAATGAAATTGAAGGAATTGGAAGTATATTTAGAAGGCAGCTCTTCTGAATAGCTATACTATAACCTAACAATTTTTAATCTTTGTAATAGATAAATTATAATTCTTGCCTTGTGCCAAAACTGGGTGAAGGACCACAGAAAATTTGTTTGACATCTTTTTGTAGTTTTTTAATACAAAGCACTAGCAATATCATTTTCTGAGATGTTTTAACAAGATCATATAACCTAAATTTTAAGCACTGTTGAAGATCTACTCTCCCCAGAAATCAAGCCAGATCTGGAATTTCTCCCTTGACTTGGCTCATGTTTTTATAATGGAATCTTAGTGTCTATCTCCAGAAAGGCAAACTGTATGAATGCTCAGTATTCCTGTGCATTTTTGAAGACTTTCCTCTGCTTGTTTTTTTTTTTTTCTTCCCCAAGTACATCATTTCTCTCTCCTCTGTCTTGTTTCTGTTGTACAGCCCATTTGCTAGGAATATCTCTTTATACTAAATACAAGGACTGGTTTTGATCTCTTGCCAGACCCTGTGTAGTTAAAACTGTGTTAAGGCTGTTAAAACTTTCCAAAAGGGAATCCCTAAATTGCTGATAAAATACAGTTAAGAAATCACCACTGGTTTGGTGAGAGATGTAAAATTATTACTAGTTGCAATAAATCATTCCACTGAATTAATTGAAAGAATTAATCCAAAAAGCATTATGTAAGCCTTATTGCCTCTTTGCATTTTCTATGTGTAAGCATAATTAGTGTTGACAGGGTTCTAGTGGGTTTATTATCCTGTATTTTATAAGAATATTTCTGTTGCATCCTCACGGGAATGCTCACAAAGTTAAAGCCATTAGTAAAAGAGAGATGTGAAAGACAATGGGTAGGGATTTGGGGAGAAGTTGGCATCTTTTCCCCCTCTCTTTAATAGTAAACTAAACAACTCTGATTGTAATCTGACCAAGCAATAAAGGTTTTTTAAACACAAGGCCCTTTAAAAAGGTCAGTTCACTGGAGCACAAAGATATAATAGTAACTTTCTTGAATTTCTTTGTTCCTCTTTATTAATGCAGGGGACTTAATTGCTTTAACAGCTTTGTGTGATATTTATAAAAATCCAGTGATATTTTGATTAGGGATTGAGGTTACATTTATGTTTTATAGTTGGCTCAAAAAGACTCATAACATTTTATTTTAGTTTCTCTTCTCAAGAAAAAGAAATCTTGAAAGATGAATTGTTTAGGAACTGCAGCCCTGCCAACAGAATGCATACTTTTCTCTACTTAGTGACTATATAGGCCAAAGATGATGGTGGATTTTAACAATAAGCTTTCTATGATTTATAGAGATTCACTATTCACTATGTTCAACTGAAAGCAATTCCATGGCCTTTAAATGCCAATAGAGTAAAAAAGTCTCTCGTGTCATTCTGAAACACTAGGTGCTATTGATCCATCAGGAGATGGTGTTTACCAACTCCCAATATTTTTTTTCAGATTTCTTAAACTCGGTGATTCAATAAGTGGTTCATGAATCGCCCAGAAGCCGTCCTGATTAAATAATAAAGAACCCATTACCGTTAAAATGGACGTGTTATGCCAGCTTCTGATGTTTTCGACGACGGCTTTGCAGGTAGTGTCCTTCCTATCTGCCTGCGGGACTTATTTATTTATTTATTCATCTATTTATTTATTTAGAAACTAGAGAAGATGAACCTGGTATTATGGCTCACATTCATTGCTGTCTATGGGCTAATTTACCAGGCAGTAGAAGGCAGCCAGAAGTAATTGAGGCCAGTTTTTCATACATTTTCCACCACTTAGTGGTAGTACAGAGTAATTTCATATAGTCTTCAAAAATCCTGGGGCCTCTGTGAATCAACTCTTGCTCTATTTAAATTAAAGTCTGTTATATTGTTTGAACTGTCAGAGATCCGTAGCAAAATTTCCTACAGTTCCAAATTAAATATTTTCACAAAAAGGATGGAAGCTGAAAAAAAGAGAAGCAATATTATGGTTGAAGATGAACTAGAAAGAAAGGTAGAGCTGCAAGAGAAGTGATATAAGATGAACAGGACAAGTAAGGCACTTAACAATTCTTCTAGAGCAATTACTTTTGAAGGTCACTATCAATAGTCTATTAGACAGAAACAACTTTTATAGATGGGACCTCTTTTTTATGTGGAGCCAAAAAAGAGCTTAGCAAAACAAATTTCTCCTCCTTCCATTTATCTGACATTTTTGGGGGACTTCACTCTAACCCATAAATATCTTTGATAAGTCATAATTACATATGGAGAAAAAGAGCATAACTTAGTAAACATGATTAGCATAGTGTTTGCATAATGGAAGCCTCTAGTTCAGTTGTGTTCAAGTATCCCAGTCCTATAGAGGGCAAGAGATAAAGATCTGACTTAGAGTAATTCATTTTAAAGGTAATGTATTGTTAGTTTTGTGAAGATTGGTAGAGCAATTTATGAAAATGTAGTAGGTAAGACACTTGACTTGCCATAGATGAGACAACCAATTCATTTTTGCTTAATTTATGTATGTTAGCACAACTTTATAGAAAAAAGTAGATGTTATATTATCTGTTAACTTTTTGTTGTTGTTGTTAAGAAACTGTTCAGGCATAATCAGGGTTATATAGAAAGAATTATTTCTTAGATTGACCCACTGTTACAGGCTGAAGATCTGTACTTTATAGTGTAATTGTTTAACTGAAAAATAAATCTAAAATTGCAGTTATGTTTTCATGTGTTCTGGAAACAAAGCCAAGACACCATATTTTACATAAGAATCTGTACATTTTAATTGAAGACACAAATCTGGCTCATGTTCCTATTTTCAAGGCTAATTTTTGAACTCTGTAAATAAGACTTCTCTAAATTAGAAGTAGAATACGTAAAATATGACTTTGCTATCATTCTGTAAGGATTTCTGGAAATGTAAATATACTTTGATTTACTGAGAGTTTCATAATCAAGGGAAAAGCATGTTCTCAAACTAATACACATTTTTTGCCTTGTCTTAGAAGCATAAACAAAAGTGGAGTGTATTAGTTCAATAATTACCTATATTGCTGTAGATATTAACCAGGATTAGACTTTTAGTTGTGAAATATGTGCTGCTAGGGAACTAATCATAGTTCTGCTTTTATGGAGTATACAGTTTTGCTCAGGACAAGTATATCTTGTCCCAAGCAATAGTAAGTTGTAATAACATCTTATCGGTGGAATGTACAATGTTCTCCATTTCATTTATTAATGAGTGAGGTTTATGTTTTCTGAGTGAAAAAATTCACCTATGACTCTAGGGCACAAGCTCGCTATGTTTAAAAGTGGCATTTTATGAGAAAATTCAAGAAAATTTATATATAATATTACCACTATTAATTTTAAAATAGCATAAATAACATTAGGTTCAGTATCATAATTATATGATTATATTGATTAATTGGAACCTTAGATTAGTAAAAATTACTCATAGCTTCTTTTTGTTAAAAGGAAACAACTATAAAATATGTGTAATTAACTCATATCTAATATTTTTAAGAAAATCATTTATACCAGAAGACAATACAAAATGATTTATATCAGCATAATTTGCAATTTCCAGAAATTAGAAATAATTTAAACACTTGTTAATAGAAGTGACATAGTCTTAAATGGAATATCAAAGGACAATATAAATTAATAGCTTACAGTTGCACACCTCAACATGGATGTGTCTCACATTCATAGTATTGAGTAGAAGGATAAAGTCATAAAAGAAAACCTGCAAAATGACTCGTTCTATGTAGAATCCAAGAACTGTCAGATTAATAAATTGAGAGATGAATAATTACTGAGAAAACCAAATAAATTATTATTTTAAAAATCAGGCAAAAATAATTATTTTAAAAATCATTAATTGCATCCTCTTCCCTGTAGATTCAGATAATAAGGTATAAACTTTTATTTATTTGGAGAATGAAAATGTAATATGTGGGCATTAGAAATTTGAATTACACAGAAAAAACCATTAATTCTTTGGGAGACAAAGAGAGTTGTGATTGAGCACTTGGAAATTTTCTAAGGGGAAAGAAAAACAAAGAAAACACATCTTAGAGTTAAATGTACATCTCTCGGGTTTATGTCCTCTATCTTCTTTCTATACCTATATCTGTGATATTTCATAATGGCAATTGATGGCACAGAGGCATGAAAATATCCAGAATTATTATCTTCTGAGGGCTTCCCTGGTAGCTCGGGGCTAAAGAATTTGCCTGCCCAATGCAAGAGATGCGGGCACAATCCCTGCGAAAGATCCCTGGAAGAAGGAAATGGCAACCCACTCTAGTATTCTTGCCTGTGAAATCCAATGGACAGAGCAGTCTGGCAGGCTGCAGGGTCTCTTAAGGGTCAGACACAGCTTGAGCCACTAAAGAGTTAATTAATACTTACTGTTTATAGGTTTAACTTACTTGAAAATAACCAAAAAGTAACAGACAGATTTTAGTAACATCATGCAAAAACTGTTTTTGTAGCTTAACCCTCAGTTAAGAATTAAAGTATGAAGACTATCTTACCCCTCAAATACTTCAGTCAAGGTTTTACTGTATGTAATATTTATCATTACTAGAAGGAAAATATGTGGGTACATTTTCTACCCAAAATGTAGAAACAGTTTAAATCAACCTTGCAGATATCACACACTTGCTATCCTAGAGCCAATACTAGTAGGTTAAAACACTTGACTTGCAAACATTGATATTTTGTACAACTATAGCCAAATCCATTTTAAAAGGTTTTTGTTGATGCTGTATTCCTAAATACATGTTTATTATTTAAAGGTCTGTTATTTTTTTCACTTGTATTTCATGTGGTGTTTCTTCTACAAAAAAAAAATATATATTGGGAAGAGAATGACACATGTCTAGATAACTAACTAGACCACATCAATACAAAGCAATTGAAACACAAATCACTTTTGGGGTAGACTTTCTCAGAAAGATTTTCCCACAGGGGACCACAGTACCTGGCATTCTTCATTCTCTGGAGGCTCCTGCAATAGTCATCTGATTTGGTAGTTTTTAAAGAATGCCAACCAGTATTGAAAGTGAAAAGAAAAAGTGAAGGTCACTTAGTTGTGTCTGACTGTTTGTGACCCCATGGACTGTACTGGAATTCTCCAGGTCAGAATACTGGAGTAGCTAGCCTTTCCCTTCTCCAGGGGATCTTTCCAACCCAGGGATCTAGCTGGGGTCTCCTGAAGGCGGATTCTTTACCAACTGAGCTACTAGGAAAGCCCACCAACCATGATTTGTAGACCATTAATACCTGGCAACAAGAACTTTAAATGAAGTAATTATTGTTGTTTCTTCCTAGGTTGAACCAGTTCTGTTAGCTATCAGGAAAGAATTTTTTCCAAGTTTTATTTTTTTCCTCAGGTTATCCTGTTTGTAACCTTTTGGGGGGTCCACATACTTCTTCCTCTTAAGTTTTTAGGTTAATTTTAGGTACTAAAAATAATTATGTGTACTAATTTTTAATGGATTTTGAGTTGATGCCAACTCAAATTAAGTGAATATATCTTATACTTTCTTTGTTATGCTATTGGCAAATATTTAATATCTGTAGGATCCTGTACTTAGTATGTCAGTGTTTAAAAGTTTTCCATTAATTTTATAGAACTTAGCTTGATATTTTATTTTTATTACATATTTAGCTCCTTTCAGAGAGACTTTTATAATTTGGTTGTAGATAGAGATGAAATTTATAACTTAGGAAGAAAATTAGGAAATAAAACTACTAATGGAATTATCTAATAAATTCTTCTTTTGTTATACTTTCACATTGACCTCTTTATCACTAACCTTAATATAAATTTCGAATTTACTAGTAGAATTTTATTTGGCTAAAATTTGTATACCTATGTGAAGCTATTTTATATAATAAAAACAACTTACTATTTTTAAAATTCATCTGGAAATGGTCTTTCTTAGTATATGTCAATTTCTAAAAGCATTGTGAACAGAAAATAAAAAACATTCTGTCATGAGATATGGATAGCTGGGTGAAAAAATTTCTCTATTAGCTAGACACCTAGAGCAGTGACAAATGAAATGATTATAATAGCCAATAATAACATCCATCTATTCGGTACTACGTTTATTATTCCACCTAAATGTCATTATTGTTTAAAAATTAATCAAAAAAGCAAAACAAAATTAAAAAATTAATCAAGAGGCATAAATTAAAGAAAAAGGGGTCTTTGAATCTATCACCTTATGAATAGCATGGTTCAGTTTTTGAAAGGTATTTATTTGCTTCTAGGCAAATATATATTAGTATATAACATTTACTTTCGCATTACAAGAATGTAAAATTTGAAGTGAATATGAAATTTATTTTTATGCATGTTTTTTTCTTGCTTACCTATAAGTGAAAATTTGTACTGTCCTAAATAATAGTTGAGGAACTTCTACTTGTGAAATTATTTTCCTTTGGCAAAGTGGATGGAAAAGATTTGGAAAAAAAAACACAAGTGCTGGCACAATTGACAGGAATGTTGGAAAAAATTTTTAAATGTTGGCATAGGAATTCTTTAAAAATTCTAACTTACTCACATGTGAAATGAAAGTAAAAAAGCATCTGTCCTATTTTATGCACACTGACTAAATAAAAAGAACAATTATATTTAGCAAAGTATAAAGCTCCTTAAACTAAGATATTCTGTCTGACTTTTGGCGATCTTTATGTTATTTGTTCCACTGAATTAAATATTATGTTTGAATGAAGCATACTTTGAAAAGCAGAAATTATAGAGAGGAGAACATTCTCTTTTCCAATTCTGATGGTCCTAGATGAAATATGAAATTTTTGAGAGACTAAACACTTTTAATATACTTGAGAAGAGAATTTGGATCTTGGCCTCATCTGTCATTCAGCCCATTTGTTATTGAAATATTTCAAGAACCTTTGGACATGTTTTACCACACCCAAGGTGGAAGTTCTATTTGTTTGTTCTACCCAAGGTGGAAGTATATAGATTAGGTCTTTAAGAATCACAACCAGTTTTTTTCCCATATTTTGTTTTTGATTCCACTACCAGATATGGTTATGTTTTCACTGAAAACAAACAAGAAGCTTAGAGCAGTATGAAATTGTTTTGATTCCTCCAGAAATTAGTTTTAAATCAGTGTTTAAAGGCCAACCTGACATTTTTAAATTATTTTGTAAGATGCTTTTATTGTGTCTTAGTTCTGGAAAAAACTATTGGAGGTCTTATTCAAGTTTTAGTAAAGTTATTCTATTTTTCCATGATTATATATTGATAGAATATATTGTTTTTCATGCATCAATTATTAAAATAAAGAACTCAATACATGGTTTCATGACTGAGATTGAAATAGTCCACAGTGTACCTAATCTCCTTTGATCCTTTATGTTGAACAGTTCAGGCCGTGGTACTTGCCTTGATAATGAGCCTCCCAAGCGTGACTTTCTTTATCCAGCTGTGGCTCCAGGTCAGGTGTATGATGCCGATGAACAATGCCGTTTCCAGTATGGAGCAACATCTCGCCAATGTAAATATGGGGTAAGAAGTCTTAATCCTTCTGTTTAGTCATTTATATGGTTTTTTTTCATGACACAATTGTTAAGATGGAATTTTGATGAATGTAATTTCTCTGGTATCAGTATTAACACAAGTATGGCCTTTGACATTGCTCCTTTTCTGAAATCATTTGTATAATATTTATTCTAAATGTTTGAATAATCCTTTAATTAAATAAATTTCAAATGTCTTGGGAGGGATGCAGATAGAATTTAAAAATTTTCCAGTGTATTTCTTTTTTAAGTTCTGAGTTTATAATGCCAACTTTTGTCTTTAAAATGTTATGATTTTGAAACCTCCCTCACTTCCCACCTTTTCTGGTACTATAATAACTGGGTTAAGGGCATTTTCACTTTGACTCAGAGTTTTTAACTTATACTTTTAGTATTAAGTCATTGCAAGTTGCCCACATTCTAACATAGTTAACTGAGTGGGGACAAAATGACATTAGGCTAAATAGAGAAACAAGGAAAATTGCTATGGGAAAACAATGGAGGTATCATGGTTTACTCTTCTTGTCTGTCTAAAAAAGTTTAAGGATCTACCACAGAAGATGTTAAAAAATAATTCTTTTTAAATTTTCGTAGAGAAAGATTTCAGTATCTAATATAGAGAGACGTTCATAGTAGATACACAATGTAAACATGTTGAATGAATGTATAGGATTTTTAAATGATGAATTGTATGTCAAAAATTTTTGAAAGTAAGTTTAAAGGCTTTCTCCCAATTTTTTGTAAACTGTGTTTAAAATCCCTTTTAAGAAAATAATAATGATAAAAGGTAGTTAAGACTAAATGATACACACTTTGTACTCTACCAGTTATTCTTCTTGGGTGCAGTACAAAGGAAAGTGATTTTTTAAATAGTCTTTGAGGGACAAGTATATTATTATTCCTAGGAGGCTTTGGCAGCACATTTTGTGCATTAGATTTAAAGATTGTGTGCAACTATCTAAAGATATATAGCCTTAAGTAAAACTTTGTCTCTCCATAAAGAATCTTTACTTCTATTCTTGTTTCTGTATGGTTTTAGTTACTTTTTTCCCTAGGTTGCTTTTTCCCTCAGAAAAAGCCAAACTTTAATCACAATCTTTGTATATACTTGTAGCTTCAGCTCAGTTCAGTTCAGTCGCTCAGTCGTGTCTGACTCTTTGCGACCCCATGAATCGCAGCATGCCAGGCCTCCCTGTCCATCACAAACTCCCAGAGCTTACTCAAACTCATGCCCATTGAGTCGGTGATGCCATCCAGCCATCTCATCCTCTCTCGTCCCCTTCTCCTGCTGCCCCCATCCCTCCCAGCATCAGGGTCCTTTCCAGTGAGTCAACTCTTCACATGAGGTGGCCAAAGTATTGGGGTTTCAGCTTCAGGATGAGGTGGCCAAAGTATTGGAGTTTCAGCTTCAACATCAGTCCTTCCAATGAACACCCAGGACTTATCTCCTTCAGGATGGACTGTTTGGATCTCCTTGCAGTCCAGGGGACTCTCAAGAGTCTTCTCCAACACCACAGTTCAAAAGCATCAATTCTTTGGCAGTCAGCTTTCTTTATAGTCCAGCTCTCACATGCATACATGACTACTGGAAAAACCTTGACTAGATGGACCATTGTTGGCAAAGTAATGTCTCTGCTTTTTAATATGCTTTCTAGGTTGCTCATAACTTTTCTTCGAAGGAGTAAGCTTTTAATTTCATGGCTGCAGTCACCACCTACAGTGACTGTTTCCCCATCTATTTGCCATGAAGTGATGGGAAGAGATGCCATGATCTTCGTTTTCTGAATGTTGAGCTTTAAGCCAACTTTTTCACTCTCCCCTTTCACTTTCACCAGAGGCTTTTTAGATCTGATGTTGTTGATACTTCTCCCGGCAATCTTGATTCCAGCTTGTGCTTCATCCAGCCCAACGTTTCTCATGATGTACTCTACATATAAGTTAAATAAGCAGGGTAACAATATATAGCCTCGTATATTGTCACAGATGTAGCATCATCAATAGATGCAGCATCATCTTTTAGTATTTGCAATAGCTCAACTGGAATTCCATCACCTCCACTAGCTTAGTTTGTAGTGATGCTTCCTAAGGCCCACTTGACTTCACATTCTAGGATGTCTGGCTCTACGTGAGTGATCACACCATCGTGATTATCTGGGTCGTGAAGATCTTTTTTGTACAGTTCTTCTGTGTATTCTTGTCACCTCTTCTTAATGTCTTCTGCTTCTGTTAGGTCCATACCATGTCTGTCGTTTATTGAGCCCATCTTAACATGAAATGTCCTCTTGGTATCTCTAATTTTCTTTTTTCTTTTTTTTTTTTCTAATTTTCTTGAAGAGATCTCTAGTCTTTCCCATTCTGTTGTTTTCCTCTATTTCTTTGCACTGATCACTGAGGAAGGCTTTCTTATCTCTCCTTACTATTCTTTGGAACTCTGCATTCAAATGGGTATCTTTCCTTTTCTCCTTTGCTTTTTACTTCTCTTCTTTTCACAGCTATTTGTAAGGCCTCCTCAGACAGCCATTTTGCTTTCTTGCATTTCTTTTTCTTAGGGATGATTTTGATTCCTGTCTCCCGTACTATGTCACGAACCTCTGTCCATAGTTCATCAGGCACTCTATCAGATCTAGTCCCTTAAATCTATTTCTCACTTCCACTGTATAGTCATAAGGGATTTGATTTAGGTCATACCTGAATGGTCTAGTGGTTTTCCCCACTTTCTTCAATTTCAGTCTGAATTTGGCAATAAGGGGTTCATGATCTGAGCCACAGTCAGCTCCCGGTCTTGTTTTTACTGACTGTATAGAGCTTCTCCACCTTCGGCTGCAGAGAATATAATCAATCTGATTTTGGTGTTGACCATCTGGTGATGTCCATGTGTAGCGTCTTCTCTTGTGTTGTTGGAAGAGGGTGTTTGCTATGAACAGTGCGTTCCCCTTGCAGAACCCTATTAGCCTTTGCCCTGCTTCATTCTGTACTCCAAGGCCAAATTTGCCTGTTACTCCAGGTGTTTCTCGACTTCCTACTTTTGCATTCCAGTCCCCTGTAATGAAAAGGACATCTTTTTGGGGTGTTCATTCCAGAAGGTCTTGTAGGTCTTCATAGAACCATTCAACTTCAGCTACTTCAGCAGTACTGGTCAGGGCATAGACTTGGATTACTGTGATATTGAATGGTTTGCAAACTTGGAAACGAACAGATATCATTCTGTCGTTTTTGAGATTGCATCCAAGCAATTCACACTCTTTTGTTGACCATGATGGCTACTCCATTCCTTCTAAGGGATTCTTGCCCACAGTAGTAGATATAATGGTCATCTGAGTGAAATTTACTCATTCCAGTCCATTTTAGTTCGCTGATTCCTAGAATGTCAATGTTCACTCTTGCCATCTCCTGTTTGACTACTTCCAATTTGCCTTGATTCATGGAACTAACAGTCCAGGTTCCTAAGCAGTATTGCTCTTTACAGCATCGGACCTTGCTTCCATCACCAGTCACATCCACAACTGGGTGTTGTTTTTGCTTGGCTCTGTCTCTTCATTCTTTCTGGAGTTATTTCTCCACTGATCTACAGTACCATATTGGGCACCTACAGGCCTGGAGAGTTCATATTTCAGTGTCCTATCTTTTGCCTTTTCATACTGTTCATGGGGTTCTCAAAGCAAGAATGCTGAAGTGGTTTGCCATTCCTTTCTCCAGTGGACCACATTTTGTCAGAACTCTCCACCATGACCCTACATGACAAGGCTCATAGTTTCATCGAGTTAGACAAGGCTGTGGTCCATGTGATTAGATTTGTTAGTTTTCTGTGATTGTGGTTTTCAGTCTCTCTGCCCTCTGATGGAGAAGGATAAGAGGTTTATGGAAGCTTCCTAATGGGAGAGACTGACTGAGGGGAAACTGGGTCTTGTTCTCATGGGTGGGGCCATGCTTGGTAAATCTTTAATCCAATTTTCTGTTGATGGGTGGAGCTGAGTCAAGAGAAAGGATAGTCTCTTCAATAAAAGACTCTGGAAACACTGGACAACCACATTCAGAAGAATAAAACTGGACCTTAGCTTACACCATATTGCAAAAATTAACTCAACGTGGATTAAAGACTGAAGTGTAAGACTGAAAACTATAAAACTCCTAGAGGAAAATATAGGAGAAAAGCTTCTTGATCTTGGTCTTGGCAGTGGTTCCTTGATATGAAAAACAGGCAACAAAAGTAACTATAGATGAGTGGGATTACATCAAAATAGAAAGCTCCGCACAACAAATCAAAATGAAAAGCCAGTTTATGGAATTTGCAGAAATTATTTGCAAACCATATATCTGATGAAGGGATAATGTCCATAGTATATAAGGAACTCTTACAGTTTTAGCAAAAAAAGCAAATAATCCAATTTAAAAATGGACAAAGGAACTTAATAGACATTTCTCAAAAGAAGACATACAAATGAACAATTATATGAAAAGGTATAAACCTCACTAATCATCAGGATAATGCAAATCGAAACAGCAATGAGATAACACCTTACACCTGTTAGGATGGTTATTATTTAAAAACTGATAATTAGTGTTCACAAAAATGTGGAAAAAAGAGAATTCTTACACACAGTTGGTGAAGATGTAAATTTGTGCAGCCACTGTGGAAAACAATATGGAACTTTCTCAAAAAATTAAAAATAAAACTGCCATATGATCTAGGAATCCTACTCCTGGGTATATATCCAGAGGTACTGAAATCAGGATCTTCAAGAAGGTATGTACTGTCATATTTATTGCAACATTATTCAAAATAGCTCAGACATGGAAGCAACATAAATGTTCATTGACCACCAAGAGATTTTACTCAGCCACTTTTTACAGTGAACATCAGCTAACTTGTTCTTGAAGACTTCAAAAAGCTAAAGAGTATGACAAGCATACTTTTCATTTACCTTTTTCCTGGTAGACATTCAATACATATTTCCCTTTCCTCTACGAATATCTATGTCAGCCATGATACCATCCTATATAACTAGTATGCTAGTAGTGCTTTAGGAGAGTCTGAGCCATCTGTACTTTGGGGAGTATGTTAACATACTCTAAGGGTCACATTTTGACTAAATTTCATCCTTCAATCTCAGCTCACATGCAGTTTCTCTTCAGGCTGGCCTTCAGTCTGATCCATCTATATGAAAAGTCTTCTCCCAGTTACTTACATTTATGCTCCCAGTTAAAGCATAAAGGAAATTATGCTTTTTATTTCCTTCACAGCACTTACTAGTCCATATTCATTTTACTTATTTGATTACTTGTTAGCTAGTTAAATGTGATCTTCTAAGTAAGGCCTGCCCTAACAACCTTATCTGAAACTGCACACACACACATACATACACAAACACACTTCATGTAATTTTTCCTGACTTTTTTTTCCTTCCTTATTATTTGTTACTGATACTTTCTAACATACTGTATATTTTGTTCATTTTGCTGCTGCCTGCCTATTTGCTCATGGCTGTTTATAAAGTGAATTGCACAGTGTCTGCCTCATAATAGGAGCTCGGAAAATATTTGGTGGATAAATGTGTGAGAGTATGGAATGAATCAGGGCAAAGGCTAATAGAGTTTTGCCAAGAGAATGCACTGGTCATAGCAAACACCCTCTTCCAACAACACAAGAGAAGACTCTACACATGGACATCACCAGATGGTCAACACCGAAATCAGATTGATTATATTCTTTGCAGCCAAAGATGGAGAAGCTCTATACGGTCAGCAAAAACAAGACTGGGAGCTGACTGTGGCTCAGATCATGAACTCCTTATTGCCAAATTCAGACTGAAATTGAAGAAAGTGGGGAAAACCACTAGACCATTCAGGTATGACCTAAATCAAATCCCTTATGACTATACAGTGGAAGTGAGAAATAGATTTAAGGGACTAGATCTGATAGACAGAGTGCCTGATAAACTATGGACGGAGGTTCGTGACATTGTACAGGAGACAGGGATCAAGACCATCCCCAAAAGAAATGCAAAAAGGCAAAAGGGCTATCTGAGGAGGTCTTACAAATAGCTGTGAAAAGAAGAGAAGCGAACAGCAAAGGAGAAATGGAAAGATATTCCCATTTGAATGCAGAGTTCCAAAGAATAGCAAGGAGAGATAAGCAAGCCTTCCTCAGTGATCAGTGCAAAGAAATAGAGAAAAACAACAGAATGGGAAAGACTAGAGATCTCTTCAAGAAAATTAGAGATACCAAGGGAACATTTCATGCAAAGATGGGTTCGGTAAAGGACAGAAATGGTATGGACCTAACAGAAGCAGAAGATATTAAGAAGAGGTGGCAAATATACACCGAAGGACTGACAAAAAAGATCTTCACAACCCAGATAATCACGATGGTGTGATCACTAACCTAGAGCCAGACATCCTGGAATGTGAAGTCAAGTGGGCCTTAGAAAGCATCACTACAAACAAACCTAGTGTAGGTGATGGAATACAATTGAGCTACTTCAAATCCTGAAAGATGATGCTGTGAAAGTGCTGCACTCAATATGCCAGCAAAATTGGAACACTCAGCAGTGGCCACAACTGGAAAAGGTCAGTTTTAATTCCAATGTCAAAGAAAGGCAATGCCAAAGAATGCTCAAACTACCACACAATTGCACTCATCTCACACGCTAGTAAAGTGATGCTCAAAATTCTCTAAGCCAGGCTTCAGTAATAAGTGAACCGTGAACTTCCAGATGTTCAAGCTGATTTTAGAAAAGGCAGAGGAACCAGAGATCAAATTGCCAACATCCGCGGGATCATCGAAAAAGCAAGAGAGTTCCAGAAAAACATCTATTTCTTCTTTGTTCACTATGCCAAAGCCTTTGACTGTATGGATCACAATAAACTGTGGAAAATTCTAAGAGATGGGAATACCAAACCACCTGACCTGCCTCTTAAGAAACCTATATTCAAGTCAGGAAGCAACAGTTAGAACTGGACATAGAACAACAGGATGGTTCCAAATAAGAAAAGGAGTACGTCAAGGCTGTATATTGTCACCCTGCTTATTTAACTTATATGCAGAGTATATCATGAGAAACGCTGGGCTGGAAGAAGCACAAGCTGGAATCAAGATTGCTGGGAGAAATATCAATAACCCCAGATATGCAGACGACACCACCCTTATGGCAGAAAGTGAAGAGGATCTAAAAAGCCTCTTTGTGAAAGTGAAAGAGGAGAGTGAAAAAGTTGGCTTAAAGCTCATCATTCATAAAACTAAGATCATAGTATCTGGACCCATCACTTCATGAGAAATAGATGGAGAAACTGTGGAAACAGTGTCAGACTTTATTTTTGGGGGCTCCAAAATCACTGCAGATGGTGATTGCAGCCATGAAATTAAAAGATGCTTACTCCTTGGAAAGAAAGTTATGACCAACCTAGACAGCATATTAAAAAGCTGAAATGTTACTTTGCCAACAAAGGTCCATCTAGTCAAGGCTATGGTCTTTCCAGTGGTCACGTACGGATTTGAGAGTTGGACCATGAAGAAAGCTGAGTGCCGAAAAATTGATGCTTTTGAACTGTGGTGTTGGAGAAGACTCTTGAGAGTCTCTTGGACTTCAAGGAGATCCAACCAGTCCATCCTAAAGGAGATCAGTTTTGGATGTTCATTGGAAGGACTGATGTTGAAGCTTGAACTGCAATACTTTGGCCACCTGATGCGAAGAGCTGACTCATTTGAAAAGACCCTGATTCTGGGAGAGATTGTGGGAAGGAGGAGAAGGGGACGACAGAGGATGAGATGGTTGGATGGCATCACCGACTCGATGGGTATGAGTTTGAGTAAACTCCAGGAGTTGGTGATGGACAGGGAGGCCTGGCATGCTGTGATTCATGGGGTTGCAAAGAGTCGGACACGCTTGAGCAGCTGAACTGAACTGAACTGAAATTAGTGAAAATCATCTGGTAAAGAAATGGAGGAGAGAAGACACTTGTGAAGACCCTGAGGCTGTGTATTTGAAGAGCTGAGAAGGCCAGTGTGACTGACGCTGTTAAAGCAGCCGTCATGTACATGAGGCAAGAAAAGAGGAGGATCCAAATCAAACTTCCAGCCTTTGTTAAGAATTCTAGGTTTTTATCTTAATAGCAGTAGAAAACAAAAGATTTTTAATGAATGAGACCAGGAGAACTTATTGAGAACTTATTGATGAACAGAGGATCACAAAATTTTGAAGACAAATTATCTTAGGAAGTAAATATAATTTTATATAGGACAGTATAAATTATTTTTATCAACATATTAATTGATGTCTTTATATTTTTAATTATTAATTTTAATTGGAGGCTAATTACTTTACAGTATTGTAGTAATTAATATCTTTAAGAAGCCTTCCATCAAGCTGTGCCTGCCTGAAGTATAGCTCTTTGCAGTAAGGGTAACCTGCTAGAGATAAGATATTTGAGTTATTTAATCAAGGTATTATCTCCATGGAGTGTACTTAAGACTGACTTATTTTGTCTCTTAGACTCACTTTTTAATATTTTCATGCTCACTCTCTTTTGTTTATTATTTCATCACTATGAGTTAGCTAAGGTTCAAGTAATTTTTACTTTGTCATTGAGAATCATTTCACTAAAAATACTTTTTATTAGTCTTTTTTGGGTACTTTTGACTACCTCCATAATTTTTTTAAGAGATTCAGATAACTTGAGAGAGGATAATAGTGAAATACTTACAAGTACATATAAGGGAAATTTAAAGAAATTGAGTTTGAGTAGCCTGTAAAACAGAAAGCTAAATGTTGGCTTCAAAATCACTTTCAGGCTTTGGAACATTTATTATAGTTTGATTGCTGGTAACAAATTGTTCTCCTTCCCCACCAAGAGCATAAAAAAGCACAGTTGCCTTAATTTTTACAGCTGGAAGGTTGTCAATTAGGTAGTAGGAAGAATTTCAAGTTATTAAATACTGGAATTTTGTACTGAGGGAAATTGTAGAATCACTTTCCTTGAGGATTTAAGGTGACATAAATATTCTACAATATGGTTTGATATGGGCTTAGGGAATAAAAGACATGGAATTGTTTTAACACCTCAATATTCTTTTGGAGGGCAAACATATGTATTTATCAGGTGTATACTTGACAAGAAGTTGATTTAATTTTTATTTTTCCTCAAATTTCAAGCCCAAATCATAGGTTTATAATCATTTGTATTCTTGGAGATCAGTAGTTTCTACTCTGGGTTTGCTTCTTCTTACTCTGGGTTTCTAAAGAATCTGCCTGTGTTGCAGGAGACCCAGGTTTGATCCCTGGGTTGAGAAGATCCCCTGGAGAAGGACATGGCAACCCACTCCAGTGTTCTTGCCTGGAGAATCCCATGGACAGGGGACTGTGCAGGCTACAGTCCACGGGGTCTCAAAGCGTCAGACACAACTGAGCGACTGACACTTTGACTTGCTTCTTAGAAGTGTTTTTATAAACCATTTAATATTTTTGAATCCCTTTAGATTGATAGTTATTTAATCTGAATTTCTAGGCTAGTCTTTTGTTTATATGTATGTGTGTGTGTTTAATGTATATGTATAAAATACGCACGTAACTATATATATATATGCCTTTTTTTTTTTTTTTTTACCTTTTTAGGATCTCTTGCACTTAAATTACACACATAACAGGATTAATCTGTTTAAAGCTGAAATAAGGGTGCATTATTCTCTTTCTTCAAATAGTTAGTAAACACCTGGAGCCAGGCCACAGGGTCACCATATGTTGGTTTTCAGTTTTCCTTTGGGTGATAAAATGATAAGTAACCTTTCTAATCACCGATGCTCCTTCTTGACCTCTTTAGTGCTCTGCTCTCCCCTTTGGCCATTAGGATCTTTTATTGCAAACAGCTGTTGAGAGATTTACCAATAGGATAATGAGGACAAAGAGAATGTTTCATATCCAGAACCAGGGACCCAAGATGTCATAGGGTTAGGATTTCACAAGGGCAGAAAATTTGTGTATGTCTCTTAATTGATCTTTAGAGTTGTTTAAAAAATTGAAAACAAAAACCATCTAGCAGTAAAAACATCATTTTCTCTTCTTATACTGTTTTAATTTCTTAATGATGTAATAATTATGAAATGGTTTTGTGTTTTTATAATATCCCTTTCCCCTATTGGAGAAGGAAATGGCAACCCACCCCAGTACTCTTGCCTGGAAAATTCCATGGGCTACAATCCGTGGGGTCGCAAAGAGTTGGGCACTACTGAGGGACTTCACTTTCACTTTTCACTTTCACTTTCCCCCATGTCAGCTGCTAATTTTAATTTTCTCAGGTAAATCAAAGGGCCTTTCTTCCCCTTTTTTCTTTAGCATCATTTAACAACTATAGTTACTTGAAAAGGATGGAAACACTAAGAAAGATAATTCTAATATCTTTGACTATAAAATAACCAATTATTCTATTTTGATCAAAGGAGCCCAAGTTCAGTGCTTTACAAAATTACTTTCTTGATATCAGCTAAATTATTTTTCATAATTAGATGATTACTTTAAAACTCTACTCTCTCTATGTATTTTTGATTATGATTTATACTTGCTAATATTTTTATTGTTATTAATGTTTGCAAACTTCCATCATTTGAAAAATCAAATGGAGTAGAAATCTTGGAGTTGATATTAAAGTTTTAGATAAGTTTTGAAGAGTATGTTAATAGGATCTTTAATTATATTGGAGATGTACATTCTAATGTACATGACAATGTTACATTCAGAAGTTCCAATAATAATAATGTATAAGTTGATGCCTAAGCTCATACTTTGAAAGTGAAAGTGTTAGTCACTCAGTTGTGTCCAACTCTGTGCAGCCCTATCTATGGACTGTAGCCTACCAAGCTCCTGTCCATGGGATTCTCCAGGCAAGAATACTGGAGTGGGTTGCCCTTCCCTTCTCCAGAGGGGTCTTCCCAACTCAGGAATCGAACCCAGATCTACATTGCAGGCAGATTCTTTACCATCTGAGCCTCCAGGGAAGCCCTCAAGCCCATATATTGAATGAATATATTATGACTTAGTACATGATAATATTTTAGTATACATTTATTTATTTTAATTGGAGGCTAATTAATATTAAGTTGAAGTATCTTCCTTTAAAATACAGGTAAAGTGTAGGGTTATGATTATGTTCATAAAGGACATGAATATTGAGTGGGGTTTTGTATGATGTTGTTGTTGTAAGTAAACCTTTACTAATCAGCCTTAATTGACCAATGACTTTATTCAGTTTTGATACACTTAGAAGAAACTGAGAAGTAGCTTAATTGTGTGGAGATATTTTAGGCATTGATATTAGACAACTGATTGAAATCTAGGTTTAGGTAGGATTGAAGCAATTGCTAAGTCTTTCTGAGCTTATGTTTCTCACACTTTCTAAAAGATTGTCATGATGAAATGAGATACAGATATGAAGATGCCTAGCATAGTAGTTGCCAGTATACCCTAAAAAATTATTAGTTTCTTTCTTTTTTCATGCCTACAACATTGCTGAGAAGTTATTTAGTGTATGCTGCATTATCTCCAATGATGAGGAAGTTATGATTGCTCAGGTCTGACTTTTGGAAGATTTTTCTGTACATTAAACCGATCTGCATAGTCCCCAGCTTTTTTTTAAACCTTTTTTCCCAGTTTTATTGAAAAATAATTGGCATAGATCACTGTATAAGTTGACAGTGTACAGCATGATGATTTGATTTACATATGTTGTGAAATAATTACTATAATATGCTTAGCTAGCATCTTATCATTTCATATGGGCGTTCCCCGGTGGCTCAGCATTAAAGAATCTGCAATGCAGGAGATTGAGGAGATGTAGGTTCGATTCCTGCATCGAGAAGATACCCTGGAAGAGGGCATGGCAAGCCACTCCAGTATTCTTGCCTGGAGAATCCCATGGATAGAGGAGCCCAGTGGGCTACAGTCCACAGGGTTGTAAAGATTCGGACATGACTGAAGTGACTTGCGTATGCATGCATGCATCATCTCATATGGGCTTCCCAGGTGGCTCACTGGTAAAGAATCCTCCAGCCAATGCAGGAGACATGGGTTTGACCCGTGGTTTGGAAAATCCCCTGGAGAATAAAATGACAACCCATTCTAGTATTCTTGCCTGGGAAATCCCATGGACAGAGGAGGTTGGCAGGCTCCAGTACACGTGGTCACAAAAGAATCAGACACGACTTAGTGGCTAAAACAACAATCATCTCATATAGATAAAATAAAAAGAAAAGAAAAAAGTTGTTCCCTTGTGATGAGAACTTTCAGAATCTACTCTTTTTTTAAGTTTGTTTTTTTTTTAATGTGGACCATTTTTAAAGTCTTTATGGAATTTGTAACAGTATTCCTTCTGTTGTTTATTTTCTGCTTTTGGGGCCTGTGAGGTATGTGGGATATTAGCTCCTCAACCATGGATCAAATCTGTACCCACTGTATTGGAAATTGAATTCTTAACCACCAGGAAAGTTCTTTAGGATCTACTCTTTTAACAAATTTCCTGTGTACCTTCTACCTTTTATCCATTAGTTGAACTGACTTCTAAGTCAGCATACATATTTTATCTCCAATCCTATATGTAATGTTTTTTTTGAAGTCGTGTTTCAAAAACATGATTGAAGTAACAATCACTTCTTCAGATACAAAAACATAAAATAGTAGATAAGTAAAACTAACAAAGGGCTTCTCAGTTTGTGCTAGGGTTAAACAACCCACCTGCCAATGCAATAGATGCAATTTGAGATGCAGTTTGATCCCTGGGTCAGGAAGATCCCCTGGAGGAGGACACAAGAACCCACTCCAGTATACTTGCCTGGAGAATCCCATGGACAGAGTCACCTGGCTGACTGTGATTCATAGGGCTGTGAAAAATCAGACACGACTGAAGCAGCTTAACATGCATGCACACAAAACTAACAAAATATAATTAAATATCATGGTTTTAGCTTCAGCATGTACTTCTCTGATGAGGAGAGGCACAGGAAAATTTGATATATTGTGGAATGATGCCAGTATAATCCATAAATCTTGTTTCTTCACTTAGATTGTTTCTAAGTGCATTAATGGTATGAAGCTATCGGGCAAATTTTCTTACAAAGAGAAAAATCTGTAGCATAACATTAGATTCTTAGAAACATTTGAAAGTCCTATAGAATGGTCTCTTTACTGGACACAGATAGCTTAGTAGCTTGATATCCAAAACTAATATGATGAAGTCATTAGGGCAAGTGAAGAATCTGTAAAGATGCATTCATTTGTTTTATTTTTAAAACATTGATAGAAGCTATATCTGGAAGTCACTTACTAATATTTATGACACTGATATCTCTTGGAGGTAAAGACCTACATCTCTAAAAAGGAAGTATCGCAAGCCACAGAGTTTAAGCCTACAAAAGATCAATTGATGTGGAAAATATGGAAAGATATTAAGAGACGTGAGTTAGAATGAGTAGGTCCAATGTAAGTTGAATAGAAAGTTCTAGAAGAAAGAATGGAGAAGAGGTATATTAAAAGATTTAATGACTAAACTAATAATTTTTCCAAAACAAAGATACAAATCCTCAAAGCATAGATAAATAAAAAGAACACATAGTTACAGTGGTGAGACTGCTCTAAAGCAGAAACAAAGAGAACTCTTGAAAGCAACTAGAAAGACTTTGTGAGAGAGAAACAGCAATTAGACTGGCAAGTGATTTTTCATCAGCCTCTGAAAAGTCCAGGTGTCAATGAACTTAATATCTTCAAAGGCAGATGTAAGATACACAGCGCCTAGGACTCTATATTTGACTAAAATATTACTTTTGAAATGAAAGTAAAACAAAGATATTTTCAGACAGACAAGAATAAGTCCCTTGCTATTTTCAGTTCAGTTCAGTCATGCAAGTCATGTCTGACTCTTTGTGACCCCATGAACTGCAGCACACCAGGCCTCCCTGTCCATCACCAACTCCCGGAGTCCACCCAAATCCATGTCCATTGAGTCAGTGATGCCATCCAACCATCTCATCTTCCGTCATCGCCTTCTCCTGCCCTCAATTTTTCCCAGCATCAGGGTCTTTTCAAATGAGTCAGCTCTTCGCATGAGGTGGCCAAAGTATTGCAGTTTAAGCTTCAACTACAGTCCTTCCAATGAAACCCAGGACTGATCTCCTTTAGGATGGACTGCTTGGATCTCCTTGCAGTCCAAGGGACTCTCAAGAGTCTTCTCCAACACCACAGTTCAAAAGCATCAATTCTTTGGCAGTCAGCTTTCTTTATAGTCCAACTCTCACATCCATACATGACTGCTGGCAAAACCATAGCCTTGACTAGATGGACCTTTGTTGATAAAGTGATGTCTCTGCTTTTTAACATGCTGTCTAGGTTGGTCATAACTTTCCTTCCAAGGAGTAAGCGTCTTTTAATTTCATGGCTGCAATCACCATCTGCAGTGATTTTGGAACCCCCAAAAATAAAGTCTGACACTGTCCACTGTTTCCCCATCTATTTGCCATGAAGTGACGGGGCCGGATGCCATGATCTTAGTTTTCTGAATCTTGAGCTTTAAGCCAACTCTTTCACTCTCCTCTTTCACTTTCATCAAGAGGTTCTTTAGTTCTTCTTTACTTTCTGCCATAAGGGTGGTGTCATCTGCATATCTGAGGTTATTGATATTTCTCCCAGAAATCTTGATTCCAGCTTGTGCTTCTTCTAGCCCAGCGTTTCTCATGATGTACTCTGCATATAAGTTAAATAAGCAGGGTGACAATATACAGCCTTGACGTACTCCTTTTCTTACTTGGAACCAGTCTGTTGTTCCATGTCCAGTTCTAACTGTTGCTTCCTGACCTGCATACAGGTTTCTTAAGAGGCAGGTCAGGTGGTTTGGTATTCCCATCTCTTGAAGAATTTTCCACAGTTTATTGTGATCCACACAGTCAAAGGCTTTGGCATAGTCAATAAAGCAGAAATAGATGTTTTTCTGGAACTCTCTTGCTTTTTTGATGATCCCGTGGATGTTGGCAATTTGATCTCTGGTTCCTCTGCCTTTTCTAAAACCAGCTTGAACATCTGGAAGTTCACAGTGCACGTATTGCTGAAGCCTGGCTTAGAGAATTTTGAGCATTAATTTACTAGCATGTGAGAGGAGTGCAATTGTGCAATAGTTTGAGCATTCTTTGGCATTGCCTTTCTTTGACATTGGAATTAAAACTGACCTTTTCCAGTTGTGGCCACTGCTGAGTGTTCCAATTTTGCTGGCATATTGAGTGCAGCACTTTCACAGCATCATCTTTCAGGATTTGAAGTAGCTCAATTGTATTCCATCACCTACACTAGGTTTGTTCGTAGTGATGCTTTCTAAGGCCCACTTGACTTCACATTCCAGGATGTCTGGCTCTAGGTTAGTGATCACACCATCGTGATTATCTGGGTTGTGAAGATCTTTTTTGTCAGTTCTTCGGTGTATATTTGCCACCTCTTCTTAATATCTTCTGCTTCTGTTAGGTCCATACCATTTCTGTCCTTTACCGAACCCATCTTTGCATGAAATGTTCCCTTGGTATCTCTAATTTTCTTGAAGAGATCTCTAGTCTTTCCCATTCTGTTGTTTTTCTCTATTTCTTTGCACTGATCACTGAGGAAGGCTTTCTTATCTCTCCTTACTATTCTTTGGAACTCTGCATTCAAATGGGAATATCTTTCCTTTTCTCTTTTGCTTTTTGCTTCTCTCCTTTTCACAGCTATTTGTAAGGCCTCCTCAGACAGCCGTGTTGCTTTTTTTGCATTTCTTTTCCTTGGGAAGGTATTGATCCCTGTCTCCTGTACAATGTCCCGAACCTCTGTCCATCATTAATCAGGCACTCTTGTCTATTTGATCTAGTCCCTTAAATCTATTTCTCACTTCCACTGTATAGTCATAAGGGATTTGATTTAGGTCATACCTGAATTGGTCTAGTGGTTTTCCCCCCTTTCTTCAATTTCAGTCTGAATTTGGCAATAAGGAGTTCATGATCTGAGCCACAGTCAGCTCCCGGTCTTGTTTTTGCTGACTGTATAGACCTCCTCCATTTTGGGCTCAAATAATATAATCAATCTGATTTCGGTGTTGACCATCTGGTGGTGTCCACATGTAGCGTCTTCTCTTGTGGTGTTGGAAGAGGGTGTTTGCTATGACCAGTGTGTTCTCTTGGCAGAACCCTATTAGCCTTTGCCCTGCTTCATTCTGTACTACAAGAACAAATTTGCCTGTTACTCCAGGTTTTTCTTGACTCCCTACTTTTGCATTCCAGTCCCCTGTAGAGAAAATGACATCTTTTTTGGATGTTCGTTCTGGAAGGTCTTGTAGGTCTTCATAAAACTGTTCTGCTTCAGCTTCTTCAGCGTTACTGGTCGGGGCATAGACTTGGATTACCATGATATTGGATGGTTTGCAAACTTGGAAACGAACAGAGATCATTCTGTCATTTTTGAGATTGCATCCAAGTACTGCATTTCGAATTCTTTTGTTGTCTATGATGGCTACTCCATTTCTTCTAAGGGATTTCTGCCCACGGTAGTAGATATAATGGTCATCTGAGTTAAATTCACCATTCAAGTTAATCTTAGTTTGCTGATTCCTAGAATGTCAACATTCACTCTTGCCATCTCCTATTTGACCACTTCCAAATGCTATTTTAATTACTGAAGAATGTACGCTGGAAGAAAGAAGTTGAATTCAGAATATAGTGGTAGGATATAAGAAACAATTGGTTATTAAAGGCATTGGTAAACACAGAGCTATATCTAAGCACACATTTGGTTAATGATGGAGGGTCACAAACTTAGATTTTTTGATGCTAGGAAAATTTTTCTCCAAAAGTTAACACACCAGCATAGGGGTGCTATCTCTCACATTTGCCAAGTAGGAACATTTTTATAAACATTGCCATAGGCACACATACCCTGCACTGAGAAATTTTACAGTCTTTTGTGAAATTTAGAAAGTAAAAATAATAAAATTTAATAAATAAGGACATTTCATTAAAATTAAACATTAGTGAAAAATCTAAGCATATTGACAGTATTCTTCTAATTTCTTTCCCGAGTATTAATTACTTTATCACAGAGCATTACCAATTCATGGCAATTGGGTTACATGTCTAATTATATCCTACCTTCTCCTGTTTCTCATAAATTCTAAGTTATAGTATTATTTTTTCATAACACTAACTATATTACCTGGTGAATAGTGGATGCTCAACAAGTATTCTTGAATGAATGGGAAATAAGCTGTTACTTGTTTTACCATGCAATTCTCCTAACTGGTTAAATGTTGATCCTATGAGGTTAGAAATATTATTTCCAATTTTCTGTGTAATGTAACAAATTTCCCTTAATGGAGATTGTTGAGGACTTCTCTCTCCTTCCTTAATTTCAAGGGCAAACATTAAGACCCAAGTTTCTCATAGAGAGCCTTCTCAAATGAATTGTAGGTTTACTGAAGGGAATTGATTGCCATAAGAAATAGGCAATTATTTATTAGTTCATAGAGGTTGTGAAGCTAATCTTTAAAAAATCTTACCTTATCCCATGAAGAATAATGCATATGTGAAAGAGAACTATGTTTTTCTAGAGCTAAGCTGGTGGGTAATCAAAAAAAAAAAGTCATCAATGCCTCACACTAACTGTACTGTATTTTTCACTGTTCAGTCACCCAGTCATGTTCTATACTCTATCACCTTATATATTTTATTTAGGGAAATTAACCTACCTACTATGATTGTTATACAATTTCTCCAAGAGTAAAATTGTTTCAGTATTCATTTAATTTAATTAGAGGTTGGGACCTACCTTTTGATGCTTATTCAGCAATTGATACACATATGCAATTGGAACTGATATTCACATGCAAATATATCAACCATGGTGTAGGATTCAGTTTAGAGAACAAAGGGTATTTCTGAAAGTGTGAAATTGTTCTCAAATTCTTTCAGAAAATGTACCTGTTGCTCTCTCAGTAAGAAATAAAATTTCCTTGTTTTTTTTTTTTTGGTTTTTTTTTTTGTCTTCCAAGACAGTATTTTTTATCTTGGTATTCTTAATTGGGATTTCAAAATCTTTCTTATTCAAGCTGGTATTTTAGATGAGAGGTCTATTTGAAAACTGCAGTCTCCTCCAAGACTAGTTTAACATCTTGAGCATTTCCCCATACGTCGATTTCTTGTCCCATACTTTAAACAGCAATATGTGAAAAGTTAATACCTAGCAGATTCAAATTCCCAGGGGCCCACTAACATAATAAAATCTTTTTTTAAGAGTGGGAATCAAACTTTCAAAATGTGTTATTCCCTGAAGCATATGAGTGCTTTATCAGAGGACTCAATTGTAGAATCTTGTGATTAAATTTTTGGAAAGAATATCTTAAGCACTTGCCATTTTAGGGTAGAGATTTTCAAGAAACTTTTGGAAAATATCAATAGAGTTTCTATAACTTGACTAAATAGTGTGTTTTCCTAATAGATACTATGAATCTTGTCCTTTACAATGATAGGATTTTCTTTGCATCAGTTCAGTTCAGTCGCTCAGTTATGTCCGACTCTTTGTGACCCCATGAATCGCAGCACACCAGGCCTCCGTGTCTATCATCAACTCCTGGAGTCTACCCAAACCCATGTCCATTGAGTCGGTGATACTATCCAGCCATCTCATCCTCTGTCGTCCCCTTCTCCTTCTGCCCACAATCCTTCCCAGCATTAGGGTCTTTTCCTATGAGTCAACTCTTCTCATGAGGTGGCCAAAGTATTGGAGTTTCAGCCTCAGCATCAGTCCTTCCAATGAACACCCAGGACTGATCTCCTTTAGGATGGACTGGTTGAATCTTCTTGCATGCCAAGGGACTCTCAAGAGTCTTCTCCAACACCACAGTTCAAAAGCATTAATTCTTTGGCACTCAGCTTTCTTCACCATGCAACTCTCACATCTACACATGACTACTGGAAAACCATAGCCTTGACTAGATGGACCTTTGTTGGCAAAGTAATGTCTCTGCTTTTTAATATGCTATCTGGGTTAGTCATAACTTTCCTTCCAAGGAGTAAGCGTCTTTTAATTTCATGGCTGTGCAACCACCATGTGCATTCCGCAATACGTGAACCGTGAACTTCAGATGTTCAAGCTGGTTTTAGAAAAGGCAGAGGAACCAGAGATCAAATTGCCAACATCCGCGGGATCATCAAAAAAGCAAGAGAGTTCCAGAAAAACATCTATTTCTGCTTTATTGACTATGCCAAAGCCTTTGACTGTGTGGATCACAATAAACTGTGGAAAATTCTTCAAGAGATGGGAATACCAAACCACCTGACCTGCCTCTTAAGAAACCTGTATGCAGGTCAGGAAGCAACAGTTAGAACTGGACATGGAACAACAGACTGGTTCCAAATAGGAAAAGGAGTACGTCAAGGCTGTATATTGTCACCCTGCTTATTTAACTTATATGCAGAGTACATCATGAGAAACGCTGGGCTAGAAGAAGCACAAGCTGGAATCAAGATTTCTGGGAGAAATACCAATAACCTCAGATATGCAGATGACACCACCCTTATGGCAGAAAGTGAAGAAGAACTAAAGAACCTCTTGATGAAAGTGAAGGAGGAGAGTGAAGAAGTTGGCTTAAAGCTCAGCATTCAGAAAGCTAAGATCATGGCATCTGGTCCCATCACTTCATGGGAAATAGGTGGGGAAACAGTGGACACAGTGTCAGACTTTATTTTTTTGGGCTCCAGTCTAAAGAAATTTTAGGCTTCTTTTCTTCTGTCTAAAGTAAGATTTCGACCTAATGAAGATGTTAGTCAGTTGTATCAGACTCTTTGTGATCCCATGGACTATGGCCCGCCAGACTCCTCTATCCGTGGGATTCTTCAGGCAAGAATACTGCAGTGGGTAGCCATTCCCTTCTCCAGGGGATCTTCCCAACCCAGGGATTGAACCCAGGCAGATTCTTTTTTTTTTATTTATTTTTATTTAAATTTTTATTAGTTGGAGGCTAATTACTTCACAACAGGCAGATTCTTTACTGTAGATTCTTTACTGCAGAAAGATTCTTTACTCTCTGAGCCACCAGAGAATCTCTTATACCTAATAAAAATAATAAAATATCAATATCAATATAGTCAAGGATCATAACATTGTTAGTAATTTCTCAATCATTATCCTAACAATGCTTTCTGTTTTTGTGAATATATTTCTCTTTGAAATGAGAGTTTATTTTTATATTTGTATTGAGTATTTTTTGATACTCTATATTTTGATAATATATTTGATATCTGAAATGAGTATTTTTGATGTATGATATATTTTAAGAGCATAAAATAGTAATCCTACTGCTTTTAAATAAACTAAGAGAATATATTTAGGAGCATATAGTAAAAAACCATCTCCTGTAGAAAAGGAAGAATAAATTAGTACAAATAGCTTTCTATTTAAACAGAAACTGAAACTTTGAAAGAAAGAAGAATTTGTAATATGTTGGATTGTAGGACAGGAAAGTTTTATCTTTATATTATGATCCACAGCACATGTTTTTCTTTTCTGGGGTTTTAACTTTCTTCTGGCTCAGTAATTCTCCACATGGGATTTAAAGTAGATAAATTAGGTATAATAGATGAATTTTTTAGAGTATTTTAAAAGTCTAATATAAATTTTGCTTCTTTCTCTGCCTGGTGGAGTGAAACACCTTAAAGAGGGGCCCCAAAAGATCCTTCCCTTTTGCTATGTTCTGTAGGGCATCTCTGTTTGTAGCAATGATTAACTAGTGAATTCAGTATGTTACTGCTGTATTTCCAAATTGTGTTTATGTGGCAAAAATTATTTTTTAAAAGTTTTAATTAAGATACAGTTGACAACATAATATTAGTTTCAGGTGTACAACATAATGATTCAATATTTGTATATATTGCAAAATTATCGTGACAATAAATATTAATATGTATCACCATAAACAATTTTTTTTCTTGTGATATGTGGCATAAGTTCTTACATTTATGCTTTGAGAATAAAAGAGCAGTTGGGGAGTAATAGCAATAGAATTGAATGTTGCATATAAATGCATCTTTACATTCCAGATTAAAATGTTCTTACTGCAAATTTATATATTATATATTGGTTCCAGTTTAAATTGAAAACTTTTAATGTCACTAATGATGCTAGTTTGTTGTTGTTTTTCAGTTGCTCAGTCGTGTCCAACTCTTTGCAACCCCGTGGATTGTAGCACGCTAGGCTTCCCTGTCCTTCACCATCTCCCGGAGTTTGCTAAAACTTGTGTCCGTTGATTCAGAAATGCCATCCAACCATCTGATCTTCTCTCATCCATTCTCCTCCTTCCTTGAGTCTTTCCCAGCATCAGGATCTTTTCCAGTGAGTTGGCTCTATGCATCAGGTGGCCTCACTATTGGAGTTTCAGCATCAGCCATTCCAATTAATATTCAGGGTTGATTTCCTTTGGATTGACTGGTTTGATCTCCTGGCTGTTCAAGGCACTCTTAAGAGTCTTCTCCAACACCACAGTTCGAAGGTATTAATTCTTTGGCACTCTCCCTTTTATATTGTGCAGCTCTCACATCCGTACATGACTGCTGGAAAAACGATAGCTTTGACTATACCAACCTTTGTAGGCAAACTAATGTCTTTGCCTTTTAGGACACTATCTAGGTTTGTCCTAGCTTTTCTTCCAAGGAGCAAACGTCTTTTAATTTCATGGCTGCAGTCACTGTCCACAGTGATCTTGGAGCCCCAGAAAATAAAGTCCCCCACTGTTTCCATTGTTTCCCCATCTTTTTGCCTTGAAGTGATGGGGCCAGATGCCATGATCTTTGTGTTTTGAATGTTGAGTTTTAAGCCAGCTTTTTCACTGTCCTCTTTCATCTTCATCAAGAAGCTCTTTAGTTCCTCTTTGCTTTCTGCCATAAGGTTGTGTCATCTGCATATCTGAGGTTATTGATGTTTCTACTGGCAATCTTGATTCCAGCTTGTGCTTCATCCAACCCAGCATTTCACATGATTACCCTGTGTGTAAGTTAAGTAAGCAGGGTGACAGTGAATAGCCTTGACGTACTCCTTTCCCGATTTGGAACCAGTCCATTGTTCATGTCCAGTTCTGTTGCTCCTTGACCTGCACACAGGTTTCTCAGTAGGCAGATCAGGTGGTCTGGTATTCCATCTCTTTAAGAATTTTTCCACAGTTTTTTGTGATCTACATAGTCAAAGGCTTTAGCATAATCAATGAAACAGAAGTAGATGTTTTTCTGGAATTCTCTAGCTTTTTCTGTGATCCAGGGGATGTTGGCAATTTGATCTCTGATTCCTCTGCCTTTTGTAAACCCAGCTTGAATGTCTAGAAGTTCTCGGTTCACGTACTTTGAAACCTAGTGTGGGGGATTATGAGCATTACTTTGTTAGTGTGTTTAATGAGTGCAATTATGCAACAGTTTGAACATTCTTTGGTGTTGCCCTTCTTTGGGATTGGAATGAAAACTGACCTTTTCCAGTCCTGTGGCCACTGCTGAGTTTTCCAAATTTGCTGGCATATTGAGTGCAGCACTTCAACAGCATCATCTTTTAGATTTGAAATAGCTCAGCTGGAATTTCATCACCTTCACTAGCTTTGTTTGTAATGATGCTTCCTAAGGCCCTCTTGACTTCACACTCCAGGATGTCTGGCTCTAGGTGAGTGATCATACCATCGTGATTTTCTGGGTCATTAATATCTTTTTTGTATAGTTCTTGTGTGTATTCTTGCCCCCTCTTCTTAATATCTTCTGCTTCTGTTAGGTCCATACTGTCTCTGTCCTTTATTATTCTCATCTTTGCATGGACTGTTCCCTTGGTTTCTCTAATTTTCTTGAAGAGATCTCTAGTCTTTCCCATTCTATTATATTCCTTTATTTCTTTGCATTATTCACTTAAAAGCACTTTCTTATCTCTCCTTACTGTTCTCTGGAACTCTGCATTCAGATGGGTATACGTTTCCCTTTCTCCTTTGCCTTTTGCTTCTCTTCTTTTCTCAGTTATTTTTAAGGCCTCCTTAGACAACCATTTTGCCTTTTTTGCATTTCTTTTCTTGGGGATGCTTTTGATCTCTGCCTCCTGCTAGTTGGTGAGCATATATTAGAAACACCTAAAAATTTTCAGTATTTTCTCCAAAGTAATCTTTTTGGCCATTCTGTTCAAACGCTTTATTTTGGTGTATGTTAGACAGCTTATTTTAAAATCTGATAGATTAACATGGGCATGCATGCTCAGTCATTTCAGTTGTGTCCGACTCTTTGCAACTCCATGGGCTGTAGCCTTCCAGGCTCCTCTGTCCATGTGATTCTGCAGTCAAGCACACTGGAGTGGGTTGCCATGTCCTTCTCCAGGAGATCTTCCTGGCCCAAGGATTGAACCCGTGTCTCCTGCGTTGCAGGCAGATTCTTTACCCACTGAGCCACCTCGGATGTGTGAAGAAAATGAGATATTTTAACTTGCCAGCATTACAGTTAAATGTTGCAATTCTCCTGTGCTGGAGTGGGGTAGTGAGAAGTCATAATCAAGAAGACAGAACAGCTCCAAATAACATCGGAAATATATCAGTTATGGAAATGGCACATAAATAGCAGCATTTGTTCAAAATCAAATTTCCCTTTCATGAAAGTGGGCTACATTGATGAACTGCAAATAACATTGCTAGATTGTTCTTTTGGCATATAATAATTTTAGAAATCACTCCCTGGACATTCCCATAATCTCTCTTTTTTAAAAAATACTCTTTAGTAGAATATTTCATTAGGTCTAGGAAATTACCTACTTGGCAACTCTATTAGTTTGAAAGTTTGTGCTATCGTATGTTTTGGGGAGTAATAAACATATGTGTCCTTTCCACATATTCTTTCCTTCTCACTACTCTCTATTAATAGAATTTGTGTACATTATTTTAAAAAGAGTCTGATCAGTATTAAAAATGAAGATATACTTTATCTATTGAAAAAAGAATTATGAAGACATATATTAAAAAGTATTCTGTGAAACGGGTAACCTACCTTCCAAAAGGACCTCCTCTAAAATCCTCATCTCTGATGCTTCAGTACTAGCAAAAGAAAAGTAATGCTTAATATGGCTTATATACTGTGGGTATTTTTTATGGACAAGTGGATATGATTTTAGTCTCTACTTCTGATCAACTTGCTTTTGCCTTCTTTCCTAGGAAGTGTGTAGAGAGCTCTGGTGTCTCAGCAAAAGCAACCGCTGTGTCACCAACAGTATTCCCGCAGCCGAGGGAACACTCTGTCAAACTGGGAATATTGAAAAGGGGGTAAGCTCAAAAGATTCATTAGCTTTTAACATGTAGACTAAATTGACAGATTTCTTGTTTTGATATTCAGCCATTAGAAAATCATGCATACTAATTAAAATGTGCTTGAGAAGATAGTAATTTTCTAGCCTAATGAATTATCTTGATACCTGCAAATATGCATTGTTTAGGAAAGTATACTGAGTATTTTGTGAGTCAGTTTCATCTTTCTATATGTATACATTTGAGCTATATTCTCACAAAAAAAGCCCAACAGCAGTCTTATTTAATAGAGTCTGTTTAGCCATATGGCTGTTTTTTTTGCAACAATTTCCAAGAAAATTATGTGATCCTAAAATAGATATTATAACTGTAGTCTAATGAGTCATTTTTAAATTGTAATATGAGAGAAAGCTCTAATAGTAGAAGAATAATTTATTGAGCATAGAAATGATTGCTAAATAATTTTTAGTATCATCAGCCTAGTTTTCAAAAACTGTAATTATTAGGAATTGTTTAAACAGATAAGAATATTTTAGGCTATTCTTGAAATTCTTTAGGAATTGCTATATATGTGATTCTAAAATTTATTGCTATGGACTGAGTTTACAACAGTAACTACACTATCATCTATTCTCAGTTCTGACTTCTTCCATGTCAGTTGGTCTAGTTTCAACAAAGATTATAGTAAATTTCGGCTTGAAATCTAATGTTTAAATAAAAAGAATGAAAGCTTTTGGGCAGCTGTCACAGTTTATTAATCCTTGCTGATGGCTTCATTCAGGACCCATGACCTAGTGCCATGTTGATGGTTTTTCCATGCTGAGTTTGAAAATGTTGGTAAATTATGCTAAATGTATAAATTGATAGAGTCATTTTTAAAAGATTAAGAATCTTTTTTTGAATCTTTTGTAAGTAGCCAATAAAAATACAGAGACCTTCACACACGATCAAAAATTCCTTCTGTTTTTTCATAGATGTAATAGAAATATTAGGAACCACGTTCTTGAAACAATAGTCTAGGTTTATTCTGGAACCAACAATTCTTGTCAATGACAAGTAGCAATTTACATCGATCTGTACTTAGAAGAAATACACAAGTGTAAAGGGAAAGTCACAGTGAGAATCTGTTTCTTTACTTGCCATTGATTGATGATTATTCTTGTGATTTACACCAGCAGCTCACTGTTTCTATTTGCCTGTAATAATACTGTTACTAGACCTGATATCTCTTTTTATTTTACTTTAATTTTTAACCCAAAGCATGAAGAACTCATTCTTTTAAACACTTAAGAGCTCTCCTGAAAGCATCTCTAAATTATATGATCACTCTAATTAGGTAAACCACAAGTAGTGGCTATCTGAGAACCCAACTCAGTCATCTTTATGGCAAACACAGTTAATATCTCATAATTTGTGCTTAACAGCAGGGCTCTGAAATATCATATTTTAAAGCTTATGTGCATATAATTGATAGAGATATCATTTACATACGCATTACAGTTTTGAAGGCTACTTAGAAAATGTTCTAAATAATATCAAAGCTAACAATATTGAATTTAAACTTAGATTAGCAAATAGAAGGGAAATATAATTATTTCTAAGCATAAGTAAGAATAAACACAGACAAGAGAAAGTAAATCAAATGGGGCAAAAATGTATTTGATTTCTAAAGATTCAATTTCTTAATCTAGGCTAATGGTTGTCAACTTTTTAATCGTTAAATACTTTGTTTAAATGCATTCTACATTTATATACATTTGAAAACATTTGAAATGCTTAGGTTAAAAGAACCCCTTGCCTGCCTCCTTACCCTCTCCTTATAATCGGCTCAGCTTCCAGTGGACTTTGGCACAACAACTTGCACTCCGTTAAAGTCTATTTAAGAACTTGTAAGTGTAGCAAAGTTTGCCTACCCAAGAGGTCATTAATATTCACAACAGTTTCATAAAGTCAATACTTTGGATTTCATCATCTCAAATTAATATGTAAAACAAATCTTAGCTGTTCTTCCAAAGTCATGGAAGGTCTATAGATAGAATAGCCTTAGGAGATTTTTAAATGAATGAATGAAAAAAACAAATAAACATAAAAACTCTTAGAAATAGAAAGGACAGAGTGCTAGGAGAAGACTCTCAAAATATCCCTATCATTAATTTTGAATTTATGAAAAAATTTTGAAAGCTAGATCATCTTACATTTTTTTCCCAACTTACATTTTTAAGGGAGAAAAGTACAAAGAACTATTCATGTGAGCTGAATTTATTTTATTTTTCACTTACTGCATTTGCCTTGTTATCTGTTTATGAATTTTTATTGTTGTTGATCTCAAGCTGCTTTTTTCCTTAGAGAAGCATGGTACTATTAACAAATGCAGATTTTCCTCTTAAAGCTATACCTATTTGGGTATTAGGGTTTCCCAGGTGTCACTAGAGGTACAGAACCCACCTGCCAGTGCAGGAGACATAAGAGACAAAGGTTCAATCCCTGGGTTGGAAAGATCCCTTGGAGGAGGGCATAGCAACCCACTCTAGCATTCTTGCCTGGAGAATGGCTCCTAAGCACAGAGGAGCCTGGCAGACTGCAGTCCATAGGGTTGCAGAGTTGGACAGGATTGAAGCAACTGGGCATGCATACAAATTTGGATATTAAATAAGAGCCCAAAATTTAATCCAAACAAAAATAGCCATGCAAACACCTAGTAACAAAATTAAAGCAAAGTTTTCAGTTGGTCTGGTCAACTTTGTGTAACCAGTCTGTATTCGTGCCATCTATACATAGTTGTCATTATCAGTAATAGTGGTTATAAATGATAATGAATAGTTTTATACTTACAAACAGTTCTGTTTACTGTTGACAAAAATCTTCTACAGTGGGTACTGTTTTAATTCCATTTTACAGATGAAGAAAGTAAAACTTGAAAGCCTAAGATTACATAGCAATTGAATAGTAAAGCTGAGATTCTAGCCCAGGTCTTTCTGATTCCAAAGTTGAAAACTGTCCCTCTCTACCGCCTCTGATTATACTTTACTTTCAAATGGGAAATTATGTGGAATAAAAGGCAAATTTTCACTGTCAGAGGAATGCTGAGTCACTGAGCCTGAAATGGTTTAGCAATATGTTTTACCCTTTATTACTAAGTGGATTTTTCATTTATTTACTTGTAACAGTTTGTTATCTCTGGAATCACAATAAAAAGGCCCCTGGACAGAACATTGAGCTAAATATATATGGTAGTTGGCAAAATAATGAATTGGCAAAATAATGAATCTTACTTTAAAGTGAGAGAAAATCTATTTTTACATATTTCATAGAGATAGAGTGAGAATGGAATGAGATACTATCTTGGTGAGCTTTTTGTTGGCTTCCTCAGAGGAATGGTGCTAATATATGTTACTAGAACATCATCATTACTTTTCATTATTATGTGCCAACCTTAGATGGTGGTGGGCAGAAAATTATTTGCCAGACTGTCTTAACTGGTAGTAATGAGCATCACAAACTGTAAGCATGAGTTTGTGTGTCTCAGAAGCATGAATAGTATATCACAACCTCTGATCTTAATTCTGAATTTCAAAACTACTCTCAGCAGAAGGAACAAGAAAGAACCTATATCCTGTCTAGCCAGCAGGATAAAACCAAAGCTGCTCATAGTTTTTTAAATAAATCTTTTTTTTAAAAGGTTGGGGGAGGGGAGAAATATGGCTCAAGTGATAGCATAGACATATCCAGAGGACTGGATCCACAATGATCTCGTCAAACTCTGGCTGCAAAAGATACGGGATCTTTGCCCGGGGGCGCAGTTCCACAAATGTTCCATGTAAGTATGGGAACTGTTCCATGCACATTTAGCAGATGGAGTAAGAAATATGGCCAAAAAATTAAAAACTGATCTTTGCGTGAGTCCTGGGGGGTCTGACATCGCTATTACAGCCATTGGATGTTTGCCTGAATAAGCCATTCAAGGGCTGAATAAGAACCATATGGTCTGAATGGATGTGCTCTGGGACAGTAGCATTAACCAAAGGAGGAAATTTGATGAGCCCAGACAGTGCACTGGTACTGTATGTCCATGGGTCACACTCCTACAAATCAGTCAGTATAACTTGTAGTAAAAGAGTTTTCGTTAGACATGCCATCAGCAATAGCCCTTTGGACAGAACTCGGAGGGATGCCATATTTGTTGAAATAGTAAACAAAGATCTACACTATAAAAATTCTGATAGTAGTGTTGGCATTGTTACTAAACAGGATATTAAGGATAATCAAAACCCAGCTCTTGTAAGCTCTGATGGTGACCACAAAGAACATTTCATATACTTGGTTTATTGCCAAAATATTAATGATTCTACAAGACCCAATTAGAGACACAGTCCAGAATTTAGGCTTACATATACATGACATTGATTCCTAATATTTTTGCATGATAAACACAAGACTAGATTAGAATAGAATTATTAAATGTCCTTTTAAAGCACCAGCGATATAATTGGACATTTTCAGTCTTAGATCTTCATTCTCTTAGAGTAGAATTTAATATGTTTTGACTGGGTCCCAAACTATAAACACAGGAAGTGAAGAAAGAATAACTCTTCCAATTGCTCTAGAAATTTGAATTGTATGGGATGACAAGTTCTGATTTAGGATTTGGGCTGAAATAAACTTTAGCATTCCCACACCTGCACAGCGAAAGATAAGCCTTCTAATAGCACTGTGCTCCAACTCTCAGGTTTTCTGATTTGGGAAGAATGTTCTATATTGAATCACCAATATTACATCCTTTAAAATCTTAGGATTTCCTTAGAATTATCTTATTCCAGATGCTGGCTAGACCCAGTGCTGGCTATGGTACAAAATCTACCATAATTACATCCTAAAATATATCTAGTTTAAAAAATTTATTTTAAAATACTGTGTGTATACTTATTCTGAAATTTTACTTTGTAGAATTCTGACAAATTTTCAAAGTTAGATTGTTTGATTTATAATATTAATAAAATTAGGTGGCTTAACAGAAAGAAATGTTTAATGATGAATAAGTGTTTCTTAAGAAAAATTTAAAAGCCTCACTGGAATATATCGTCTTTCTAGATAGTTTTAAAGACATATTTCTTTTATTTAGAAGGAATGTGAAAAGCAAGAATGAGCAGTACGAGATTTTATGTTTGTAATGTGATAGTTTCACTTCTTTCACCTTTCTGAATCTGGTTAAACACACCTGAGTTAGCGAAAAGAAGGTCAAATTTATCTACTGTATCTGGATAGTTTAGGCTAAAGTAATATGACTGATATTTAGAATAGTACAAGATCACTAGATTGGATATAACCCTTGAGAATAAAAATTAAAAACTAGTTTCCCTCTGAATATTTAACTTTTGTAGTTTAAGAAATGAAGTAAAACTCTATGCCTGTGGAAATAGAACTTTTACAGTTTGGGCATCTTCAGGTTAAAAAAGGATAAAAATAGAAAATACAAATCTCAGAATTCTCACCTTTAGTGTGCTTATAGGATTTGTGTACTTAAAGTTTATTTGGTGTAATCTAATTATATTAATTATGACTTACATTAAAATCTTAGTATAGATTGATTAATATCGTCATCTAGAAAATTAGCTCAAATAACTTGATTCACATGTAGTTCCCTATAGGTTTCTTAAAAAACTTGTTAAGTTAAATGAGTTTCTTCTCTTAAAATCATGTACTACATTAAGATACATAACACTACCAGGAGAGGTAGCAAAAATTCCAGCCATCCTTTCCTGTAAACACAAGGTTGAGAGGAAAGTAAACAAGCACAAAAGAACATTTTGCCAGAGAGCAAACCTAAACAAGTCATTTGATAGATTTTTAACTTCTTTGAAGGTATGTTTGTATAGAACTAATTTCCGTAGTCATCCTAATCCAAGCCATATTATAATCAAAAACTGGAATTAATCCCAATTTTGTAGTTAGGGAAACTAAAGAAAAGAAACAAAGGACTTGCCTTGGACCGAAGAAGGATGTTGCTAAAATGAGAACTGAAGTTTGTAACAGGCTCCACACAGACTTCCCTGGTGGGCTTCCCTGGTGGCTCAGATGGTAAAGAATCCCCCTGCAATGTGGGAGACCTGGGTTTGATCCCTGGGTTGGGAGGATCCCCTGGATCTTGGCAACCCACTCCAGTATTCTTGCCATTGGGAATCCCCATGGACAGAGGAGCCTGGTGGGCTACAGTCCATGGGGTGGCAAAGAATCTGACCCGACTGAGCGACTAAAATCAACACACTGACTGAAGACTAAGTTGTTAATTAATTATTAAACTAGACACTAGTCTCTTGTCAACTGCTAAATGGCTGATACTTATTATTATGAATTCTTCATTCTTTCCCATTAATTTATGTTATTTAACTTTATGATATAATTGTCTTATTATGTTATGACTGTAGAATAGATATAATCAATAGCATGAATTTTAACGATAAAAGGTTTTAGCAAACTGCTTACAGAATACTGCTGCTATGTATATTATTAATTAATGGTAAAAACTGAGCAACATTTTACAAACTGAATATTTGTATTTATCTTGTACCTTAAGTATACATTTTAAAAGGAAAACAAGAGACTTTATGTGATTTCTTTCCCCGTGCTGTATTTTGTGAGCATCTAGAAAACATGTGAAAAAATATTATTTAATATTTTAGAACCTACATCTTTCAGTGTTTTTGTGGCCTTCACAATTTCATGCCCTAAAAAATGCACAAAGTGGAATTTTTTCCTCTGCTAATTATAAGAATATTCAAGGAGGTATGAAAAAACATATGTATATACTTGCAGCTAATTGAATTTTTTAAAAATCTCTAGTGTTATTTTGTATTTTATGTAGTAAAAACAGTTCAATAAAGTATACTAGCATATTCTTTAATGTCTTCAGATATATAGTCCTACACCTCCAATTGATTTTTCCCCACATTTTTTATGTGTATTTGGACAGCAAATCCTTTTCTCTCAGTAAGTGATCTTGGGCAAGTCAACATTCTTAGATTCTAGTTGCCTCATATGAAAGAATGAAGTGCTTAGACCACATAAATTTTAAAGTCTCTTTGAGCTTTAAGTGCAGCTCTGTGATTATATAAGATAAATGTAAAATCAAATTTTATTCTTATTTGAAATCAGTAATGCTAAGTTTCCAACTTAAAAAATATGCAAATTTGGAATTTTTAAGTGTTCAGTTGGTTCAATCTCTCTGTCGTGTCTGACTCTTTGCGACCCCATGGACTGCAGCACGCCAGGCTTCCCTGTCCATCACGAACTCCCAGAGCTTACTCAAGCTCATGTCCATTGAGTCGGTGATGTCATCCACCCATCTCATCCTCTTTCATCCCCTTCTCCTGCCGCCTTCAATCAGTCCCAGTATCAGGGTCTTTTCAAATGAGTCAGTTATTCGCATCAGGTGGCCAAAGTATTGGAGTTTCAGCTTCAGCATCAGTCCTTCCAGACCACAGGGGGGAAAAACAGTAATTGCTGATTAATACTACATTACTCAGTTACTCTCATAGGAAAACAGGTGAGGCATAAATATTTTTACACGTAGCTACTTGAAATAACATTTGTAATACCAAAAATATAAAACCAGAGGATATTTGGTTCACTGTTATGATTTTTATAAAGATGAAGATCTAACACAATTGATATACCATTATACAAACTGGTTGGTCTTCAAGATCAATTAGGTAAATCACAAGCTGGCACCTTGAACATTCTCCCTCTCACATGTACTTAATTAGCGGCCCTGCTTCCAGAGTTGGTGCTGTATTATCGGTTCAGCCAACTACCTCTGCTACATCATTTTTGACAGATGTTTTTTTTTCTCTTCATAATACTTTTTAATTGCCCAAAACTCATTATCTTTTTTAATGCACTACTTTAACATTTATTCGATTTAGGATCAGAATGTTTGGCCTTATATAGTCAACCAAATTTTAACTTGCTCTTGCCTAATTTTTTATGGACAAATGATAATTCCTTTGCACTTTTCTTAAAAAGTCCTTATGTTGTTACAACTACTGAAACATTCTCTGAATGCCAACTACCAAGGATGCAAAGATGAATTTGACTTTCTTTACTCTCCAGTATCTCCAGTTCCTTCTTGAAATGTAGTAATCAAAATGGGACACAGAATTCAATAACTTAACTAATGTATTCATTCATTCAATAAAGCTTTGTTAAATATCTACTACATTCTGGACACTATTCTAGACATTCAGCATTTTCAATTAGAACATTCTGTGATGACAGAAATGTTCTGTATCTACTCTGTCAAGTATCATAGCCACTAGACACATGTGGCTATGGAATCCTAGAAGGGGTCTCAGGAACAGAATTTTCAATTTTAATTAATTTAAATTTGAATAGCCACATGTGGTTCTTAAGGCTTTTGTATACTAAAGAGAGTAGACAATAAAAGTAATAAAATATAATTTGAAAAATAAGTTATTCCTGTTCAGTGGCTAAGTCGTGTCTAACTCTTTGCAACTCCATGGACTGTAGCATGCCATGCTTCCCTGTCCTTCTCTGTCTCCTGGATTTTGCTCAAGTTCATGTCCACTGAATCAGTGATGTTATCTAACCCATGGCATCTTCTGCCATGGATAATTTAAATGAGTGGTAAAGGGGACTAAAACAGGAAGTTGTAATCTCTGTACATGCTGGAGTAGGAGGAGGGGAGGGCGGCAGGGGTAGTGAGGTACAGCCACTTCATAATAAGAGTGGTCAAGGAAAGATGGCCCCCTCTTTGAATGACACTTGACCTGAGACCGAATGAGGAGAAGACTACTATAGAAGGAATTAGAAGAGTATTTCTGGGAGGACCAGCAAATCCAAGTACCCTGAGCAGAGAACAAGTTTAGTGTATTGAGGAACAGAAAGAAAACCAGTGTGTCTGGAACATTCTGTACCAGAAAGAGAATAAGGCTGGAGAGGGAGGCAGGGGCGAGGTCACAAAAGTCACTGTTGACCTTGGGGAAGAGGAAACCATTACAGTCTTTTGAGGAAAAGAGTAACATGATACCATAGTGTGTTTTAAAAGAGCTCTCTGATAGCTCCCTGGAGAATAGGTAGATTATAGATAGAAGAAAGTGAGGCAGGGGGACCAGATAACAAGCTATTCCATTTGCCAGTTTGGTCTAGCGTGATAGCAGTACAAATGGTGAAAGTGAAAGAATTCTGGATATATGGAATTAATATAATAAATTGATTACTTTTAAAACATCACATGTCATAAACCCTTTACATTTTAATATAAAGTTGAATTTTTATTTAACAGTCTAACATTGCTGACAGTTACTCAACTCTGATAACGTTCACTATTGTTATTCACCATATAAGCAAAGAACTTTCATAACATCAGCATGCTGCTTAGTCACTCAGTTGTGTCTGACTCTTTGTGACCCCATGAACAGTAGCCTACCAGGCTCCTCTGTCCATGGGATTCTCCAGGTAAGAATACTGGAGTGGGTTGCCATTTCCTTCTCCAAGCATCAGCATGGTTCATCAAATTTTGATAACTCAGAAAAAATGCACTAATAAAAGCCTTGCATAGTGCTTGGTTTTTTTTAAAACGGCTTTCATTTTTACCATATTCTGCAAATAAGATTTATCATGTTAGAGTTATGAGCTGATTATGTGATGTCTGCATCTCGATAAATTATTCCTGGCTTTCTACTTATGTACAGTATGTGTGGTTTATTGCAGAGAGTAAAGCTGAGAAGAAATCCAGTTCACATGTTCATGTAAGGGCTATACACATGGCTAGTCAGTGTATATAAGGGGTTTTTTTGTATCCTGTCCCTAGTGTCTTGGCATAACTTTTATTATGTCTGCAGTACTCATGTAGATGAAATGCCACAACACATTCTTTTACTATTGTAGCCTCAATCGGCCTTTTTTTTTTTTTTTTTTAAAGAGAAAGCAATTGCCATCATAAAAATTCCTTACTGGGGAACTTTCCATATTGCGTTATCATTCCATGAGTCTAATAATAGTGGAATATAAAGAAAAAAATGTTATAATACTAAAATATCTAAAAAAGACTTTTGAGGTCTCTATAATGAGAAAACACCAAAAGTCTGGAGGAAGAGAAAGAAGGAAAAAAAGAAGTAAAGTTTTTTAGACGCCTGGTATTTGTTAGAGATTTATAAATCATTGCTTAGCTAAAGATAATTTGCAAATCACATGCACCTTTACCAATGTCTAAACACAGTTAAAGAACTCTCAGTCTGTTATCTATTGGGAGAATGCTAATGCCTATAATTGGTCAGTGCCTGACCCTTATGTATTTATTTCTATCCTGGTAGCCCTGTCTGCCTAAAAGCTAATTCTGTGTTTTCTGTGAAATCTTGCAGTGGTGTTATCAGGGAGATTGTGTTCCTTTTGGCACTTGGCCCCAGAGCATAGATGGGGGCTGGGGTCCCTGGTCACTATGGGGAGAGTGCAGCAGGACCTGCGGGGGAGGCGTCTCCTCATCCCTAAGACACTGTGACAGTCCAGCGTAAGTAGCTAAAGTAAGCCGGAGCCAACAAAAAGACACAGTTGGAAATGATTCAAAGCTGTGGTTTCACATGTTATCTGTAAAAACGTTTCGCCAGTGAGCCAAGTGCTTGTCTTCAGAACAAGCAATAGGCACTGGAAAGTGGAGGAGCCTTGTTAGACAGACTTTCTTTTTCTTCTTTTCACCTTACTGTGTAACTAAAAAGAAAAGAAAAGCATTGTGTATCTATCCCAGGTATAGCCAGACTTTTAATCTAGTAATAATCAGATAGATTTCCTCCTCCAAAAACTACTGAATTATGGATGAAACCAGGTCTGGTCTTAGCTACATTACCATTATTCCCAGGAAACCTAAGGTCTTTTCACATGTCACATAAAATTATTACTGCTACATTAGTATTAAAAAGACCAATGAGAGCACTTCAAGGGTTGAAATGCCTTGATTCGCATCACAAATCACAATGAAAAGAATACTGCCCATGTGTTAAAATAGTTTCCATTCACATGCCCCCATTAATCATCTTCCGGAACTGCCACCACTTTTCTCCTCATGACTGTTTTATGCAGGTCAGACTGCTCCTCTCCCACCACTCTTTCTCTAGCCAGAGTCCCCCTGGCATAAAGCCAGCCCATCCGTATTCCTTGCTAAGCTGTATTGCTTCTCCCTCCCACCAGTGCCCATTACAGGTGGATGATTTCTCTAGTTGGTCTTTTGTGTCCTACCAGAGACTAAACTGCTCCTTAGCTGCTTCATGTCAAGTGCTCCCATTTTTGTCTAGAACTCAGGTTAAGGACCTTCTTGCTGACAATTATTTGGTGCAGAATGATGTTATGATATCACCTCTGCTTTTTCCCCCTGCTGGGGTAAAAGATGGTCTATTTTTATTTTTTCCCATTTTAACTTAATATCCCTGTCTTTGGTTCCTCCCTCTAAATGTGTCTTCTCTTTTCTTCTTTTTCAGTTTGAAATCGTTTCCCTTTGTATTACTTCTGTTTTTTCATTCTATTAAACAGAGCTCACTGTCACCCACTCATAACACAACAGTGCCACCACTATTCCCACTACCTTGTTTTTGTCTGACCAACCCATTTCTCCCATCCTGGCTCAAACTGGGCCACTTTTTTCCCCTTGTTTAAAGTCAGCATTCACTGTCATTCAAAATATATTCAAAGTGTAACTTTAATTATCTCATTTGTAATTAATATCAATGAGATAATTGATAATGTAATAAACTGATAATAGTTATCAGTGAACCAAAATTATAAATTGAGACTTGATCTTTTTAAAACAAGTGCAGAATAATGAAGTTCAGCTCCAAGCTACTGTAATTTAATAACCAAAAGTATAAAACCCTATGGTAGTAAATAATATACCGAAATACTTAAGAGAATGACTTGGACCACTTTTGAAACAAGAAGTTAGTTTTTCCATTCAAATATTACATGCCAAAATGATAGCATATGACTTTCTCTAATGTTAAATACTCCAGAAATTAATTAAATTAATTAATTAATTAATTAAATTAATTAATTAAACAAGTATTTAACACCCTAATTGAATGTACTATAAAGTATCTATATAATACAAGCCTATCTGATGTTTAGATTTAATTCTTTTAAACTTTATATAATATTTGAAATGAGATAGAGATTTATTTCTGCGTTATATACTCTGAACTGAAGCTATTTCCAGAGAGTTATTTAGTGTCTTCTCCTTATTTCTAGTCTATAAAAACAAACTTTCCACTTCCTACTTGATAAACATATAGTATCAGATTATGTGTTTTGTTGAATATGATTCACATGGCTTTTCATTATAAATGATTTTTAAACTCATTATGTTGAACTGAATACCTGTTTACTATGTTAATTAGAAAGTACATTAATCACATTTTCTTAAGAATGTATATATCATCACAATTAAAAGCCTAATAAAATTACTTATAAAATTACTCATAGTAAATTGTCTTAATTTTTGTTTAACAATCATAATCATTATTGCTGTCACAATGATTATTATTTTAATAACTAATAAAATGTCAAATTTTTTATTTTCTTAAATGTCAATATGTTTTCATCAAGCAATTTATGTATTCTTTATGTGGTTAGATATATTATATTCACATGTTAAACAAAATGTGTTTTCAGACCTTCAGGAGGTGGAAAATATTGCCTTGGGGAAAGGAAACGGTATCGCTCCTGCAACACAGATGTAAGTAAAACCAAATTTTGCTATGAAAAGTTAGCTTACATTTCCCCTAGAGCAGGGAAACTTTTTAAACTGTGAATTAGTTTGATCAGAAATCCATGTGTGTGAGGGTCACATGAATTTTTGAAATTGGATGAAACCAGCCTTTTAGGTCCATCAATTCCATCGACAAGAGTCAAGAGGAAGCTCCAGCACTAGGAGCAAATATGCTCTCCTGAAAAGGAATCAAGAGAGAGACACACACCCCCTGAACTTCCTAGCCCATCATTACTCATAACCTTGCCACCATTATCTTTCTTGAGTTCAAGAAATAAGGATTAATCTTAGTATGGCCTTTATTCCATTTTACGTTTGACACTTCAAGAAGTCCCAGACTTCCACATCATTCCTTGTCTCTTTCCATTCAATTCCATAAATCTTTGCATATCCCTGCTGTTACCTATACCTTCCCAACCACTGAAACTCCTCTGTGCCCCCAGAAACTCGTGATTCATCATCAGCAAAATCCCTTATATCTTGAAGTCTCTGAATTTTCTTTCCTTTTACCTTCTTGTTCTAATGGAAACTGGCTTTCCTCTGAAGATACTGCTTCCTTTGCAGGCCTCTGAAATTAAGGACTTGTGTTTTCTCCCCTAGCCCATGATTGATTGGGCCTAGAAGTGAATTGACTATCTTTTTTAAATCTTATTAGTGTGTGTTAATTGCTCAGTCATGTCCGACTCTCTGTGACCCCATGGACTGTAGCCCACCAGGCTCCTCTGTCCATGGGATTCTCCAGGCAAGAATACTGGGGTGGGTTTCCATTTCCTGCTCCAGGGGATCTTCCCCACCCAGGGATCGAACCTGCGTCTGTTGCATCTCCTGCATTGAAGGCGGATTCTTTCCCACTGTACCACCAGGGAGGCCCATACCCAGTCATTATATCTTATTACTCCTTCCAAATAGTTTTTCCTTTCTCCTATCTAAAAATCACAGCTTTTAATTTGTTACAGTATCATGAGACTATTACCCACACTCCCACACTATTCCTCATTCATATGCTCTTCTGTGTTTCCTGTGTCTCCTGCATTACAGGTGGATTTTTTACCACTGAACCGTCAGGGAAGTTGTCCCCTATCTTTCCCTGGGTTATTCTAAATAGCTTTTTCAGTGAATTTCCCGATATTACTATTGCTCCCTACAGTGCTCAATATAAGAGGCAGAGTTTGGGTGTATTTTACCCAACACCTTTCAATGGCTCTCTGTTTTACTAAAATCCAAACTCATACAGAGGTCTGCAAGCCTGCACATTCTGGGCTTCTGTTACTTCCCTGAACTCATCTTTTACTGTTTTCCTCCTTATTCACCCTGCTGCAGGCACACGGTCTCCCTCCTTGTACATGCCAGGCATGCTCCCACCTTAGGGCTTTTGCACTAGCTGTTCTCTTTGCCTTGTATACTCTTCCAACCCAGATATCTACACCACTAACTCCCTTACCTCACCTTTACTCAACTGATCATCTTCTCAGTGAGGCCTAATCAGAATACTGAATTTAAAATTGCAACCCTCCCTTCTCCCTACAACCCTGGGATTCCTACTCTACTCTATTCCTACTCTACTCTACTCTATTCCTTACCCTACTCTATTTCTCCTCATATTATTGCTAACACACTTGTATTTATAGCTTATGATATTTAGTTCTATTAAACTTATTTTTAATAATACATGTAGCTTCAATTTAATAATTAGATGTAGCTTCAATTGCAATGATTATATTAAATTTCCAGCATTAATTAACAAGTAATTTATCAGGCTATGCTCGAGTGAGAGAGTCTATGCCTTCAAGGATTTTATAATTTCTTAGGAAGTCACAGAAAATCACAAGGCAGGGTGACAAGTGATATGATAGAATAAGTATGGAATGCTATAAAAACATGTGGAATTGGCACATAGCCTAATTAGGGAGTTAAGGGTTTCTTCCCTTAGGAAGCTAAAGACCTGAAGGGCAAATTGGAAAAGAAAAGAAGGAAGACACATTGAGAGATTTCTAGGCACAAATAAAATAAAGTGCAAAGTGTGTAGGTTAAAATTTAGTCTCAGAATTATGCTTTAGATGAAAATGGGTTAGAGAAAGGTGAGACTACAACAGAACAGCATACAAGTCAAGAAGAATTTCAGGATACTGGTGAGTCATGCACTGCACACTAGGGAATGACAAGGAGTCTATAAAGAGGGCTAGCAGGGAGAAAGTTAGATCTCTAACTTTGAAAAACCCATAAAAATGAAAGAACCAGGGTTGCAGGATAAACAGGGTGAAAGAGATAGCAAGTCACAGGATCCAAGAGTGGAATGTATTAATATATGAATTTAAGATGTGAGAAGTGAGACTGTTCTCATTGAGGTCAGATCTAGAGTATGGTCATGGGAGTGCTCCCCCAATGTTGAATGGAGGTCAAAGAGTTCAAGGATTGTTAAGGGTAGGGAGTTTGGGGAGTCTTCCATGTGGGTGACATTAGGACTTGGAGCATATAGTGAAACTGTGAAGTAGGTATGAAGCTCTTTAACCAATGACAGGAAGTGGTCATCATGAGGTTAGTAAAAAGCAATGATGAAACCACATAGTGATTTGGATGAATAACATAAATCTTGGAAAATAGAGGTTTTATGCATGAGAAGAAGAAGGGAGTCCTACTATATGTTAGACTGTGTTACATAGGAGTGTGAAAGCCAAACCCACCTCTCAATCCTCATCTATTTCTATTATATAGTTGTAGAGGTGGGCCCACATTTTGGGCCTAATAACACAAGTGCTATATAATATGAATAATGTATGGTAGGTAATAAAAAAACAGTTAAAGATATGCCAGACACACATACCAAGCTTGTTTCATTTTTACCCATATTTTATATGCTCAGTTTTTATAAAGCTTGCTGTTGGTCACTTGACATTTCTATTAGTATCTTTGTCTTCTGTTTCAGCTTTCATCAAATGTTAAGGAGATATATTTAAGATATAATATATATATATAATGGATATGCAAATAACGTTTTTTCTTTAATCTTGTCTCTACTAGTTCAGAATTTGAGACAATTACCACACCAAAATTTATTTTCATGCTATCCAAGTTAATAAAGCTATCTGAGCATAAACTGTGCAAGCTGGAGCCTTTTAAAATTTAATCTAATTGAAAATTTTAAACTTTCTAAGAACACATAATCTCAGCCCCAGCACTGTCCAAGAGAATGGTCCTCAATGGGAACATTTATATATGCATTGTCCAGTGCATAGTCAATTAGCTGTTGAGCAACTTGCAATTCATCTAGTGCAACAGAAGAACAGAGTCTTTAATTAATGTTAGCTTAAACAGCCCAAGTGTGGCGGTGGCAGCTGTATTGAACCAAGCTCAAGGCTAGTCTGGCTTTGCAGTAGAAAACTGATTGTTATAAAGAAGGTTGTGTTTGTCATTCCCAAATTCCTGATTTATCCTTCTCCCTTCTTCTTTTGCTAACCTTAAGTTTTTTTTCCTATGTCTGTTGAGTCTATTTTTGGTTTGAAGGACCTACTGTATAGCGCAGAAGACTATATTCAATATCTTGTAATAACCAATAATGAAAAAGAATCTGAAGAAGAATATATATATAGATAGATATAACTGAATCACTTTGCTGTACACCTGAAGCATTGTAAATATAAACTTTAAAAAAAACAATAAAAAAGACTATAAATAGTATGTATAAAATTCTTTAATCGAATCAATCTTAGTTCATTTTAGAAACAAATGTGAAACCTGTTTTTGGTAATGACATTACTCTGACAGAAAAATTTTTTTAGATTGCTGAATAAGATTTTTTTTCAACATTTTGAAATCAGCAAAGAGCTGACCAGATAGTAAGGAAAATATCCTAAGGTCGTATTTTTTTAAAGGAAACTGAAAAGCGTCAAAAAGGGAGCAACGGAACAACTAAGGTACTTTTCCCTGACAATATTCAGAGGAAGAGAAGAGATAAAGTACTCCCGTGTGTCTTTCTTAAGTATATGAAAAGTTTTTACCAAAGCTTCTTCCCTGCTCCCTCAGCAGACTTCCTTCATGTTTTGTTGGTCAAGACGCCACATGTCCACCCTTAACCCAATCACAAGCGAAAGGAACGATATTACCATAACTGGTTTCAGCTAATACAGATAAGTCCTTAAAATGGGGTTAGGATCATCTTCTCTGAGAAGTAGATTCCTGAGCAAAAATTAGAATTCTGTTTAGAAAAGGCAGAGGAACCAGAGATCAAATTGGGAACATTTGCAGGATCATAGAGAAAGGAAGGGAATTCCAGAAAAACATCCACTTCTTCTTCATTGACTACACTAAAGCCTTTGACTGTGTGGGCCATAACTGTGAAAACTCTTTAAGAGATGGTAATACAGGACCATCTTACCTGTCTCCTGAGAAACCTGTATGTGGGTCAAGAACAGTTGGAAGCAAACATGGAGCAACTGACTGGTCCAGAATGGAGAAAGGAGTACAGCAAAGCAGCATGTTGTCACCCTGCCTGTTTAACTTCCGTGCAGAGCACGTTATGCAAACTGCCAGGCTGCATGAGTTACAGGCTGGAATCAAAATTGCCAGGAAAAATACCAGCAACCTCAGATATGCAGATGATACCACTCTAATGGCAGAAAGTGAAGAGAAACTAAAGAGCCTCAATGAGGGTGAAAGAGGAGAGTGAAAAAGCTGGCTTAAAACTCAATGTTAAAAAAACTAAGATCATGGCATCCAGTCCCATCACTTCATGACAAATAGAAGGGAGAAAGGTGGAAGCAGTGACCGATTTCCTCTTCTTGGGCTCTAAAATCACTGTGGATGGTGACTGCAGCCATGAACTTAGAAGATGCTTGCTTCTTGGAAGGAAAACTCTGACAAACCTAAACAGTATATTAAAAAGCAAAGACATCACTTTGCCAACAAAAGTCCATATAGTCAAGGCTATGGTCTTTCCCTGGTGGCTCAGTGGGAAAGAATCCATCTGCCAAGCAGGAACTCAGGTTCGATCCCTGATTCAGGAAGATCTCCTGGAGAAGGAAATGGCACTATACTTGCCTGGGAAATCCCATGGGCAGAGGAGCCTGGAGGGGTACAGTTCCTGGAATCGTGAAAGAGTTAGACACGACTTAGCGACTAAACAATAATGGTCTTTCCAGTAGTCATGTACGGATGTGAGAGTTGGACCGTAAAGAAAGTTGAGTGCCAAAGAATTGATGCTTTCAAACTGTGGTGCTGGAAAAGAGTCTTGAGAATCCCTTGAACAGCAAGAGATCAAACCAATCAAGCTTAAAGGAAATCAACCCTGAATACTCATTAGAAGGATTGATGTGAAACTGAAGCTCCAATACTTTGGCCATCTGATGCAAAGAGCTGACTCATCAGAAAAGACCCTGATGCTGCAAAAGACTGAAGACAGAAAGAGAAGAGGACAACAGAGGATGAGATGGTTGGACGGCATCACCAGTTCAATGAACGTGAACCTGGGCAAACTCTGGGAGATGGTGAAGGACAGAGAAGCTTGGCGTGCTGCAGTCCATGGGGTCTCAAGGAGTTGGACACGACTTGGTGACTGAACAACAACAAGCAAGCAAGAAAGTAGGGAGTGATAGATGTTGAGTATACCTCAGATGTCTGCAGCAGAACTCCTTTAGTTTCTATCTTTCAGCAACAAAAGTAGTAGCATCAGTATCAGGACTAGTACTAATAGCAATACCAGCAGTACCCGCAGCAACACTAGTAGTAATAGCTGTAGCTGCTGCTAACATTTATTGAGCACTTTCTACATACTAGACCTATTATTTTAACCTTATTTTCTGTACTCACCACTCCTTAGTGGTGACTTGACTTATAGGATAATTTTAATTTCCATTTGTTCAATAGAAATCTAGAAAAACCATGCTATAATCTTGTATTATAGTCTGTTTTTCTACAGCCTTGTTTCTACAACACAGATTAGTTCATAAGTGATTTATTTTGTGCCACTAATACATTACTGAAGTCAAAATACATTTTGACTTTATACAGCTGAATAGCAGATGAAATTATGAAAGTATGATAACACATTTATAAGAGACTTGGAAAATTTAGAACAAGGTTATATATATTTCTACTATATATCAAACTTATTTTTTAAGTAGATAAATTAAGATTTTTTTTAGTTGGAGTTTCAATATCAAACTCTCAAAAATTAATAAGATGAATATACAGAAAAGTGGAAGGGCATAGTAGACCTGAAAAACATCATGAACCAATTCAACATAATTAAGATTTATACAATTTTCTTACAACAGTAGGATACAAATTATATTCAGGTACACATAGACTCTAAACTAGGAGACACTGGAACATATCCAGGGACATAAAACAGGGTGCAAAAATTTCATTGTCTAAAGGTATTGAAATCACACAGAGTCTGTTCTCTTGTCACTGTAGAATTATGTTAGAAGTCAATATCAAAAGATATTTGAAAATAACCCACATATTTTCAAGTGTAATGTGACATTTAGCAAGAGAGGTCTTTGACTTAGCCATTGAAAGCCACAATAAAGTTAGAAGACTGAAAAAACACAGATGGTGGTTGCAGAAAAGAAAACATTTAAATGAGAAATTAATATTAAAATGAGAAATTAATATCAAAGATACCTTAAAAGCCCCATGTATATAAAAAATTAAATGTTCACTTTTAAATGATGGGTATGTCTAAGAAGCTATTAATATAGCAAGAAATATTAGAAAATATTTGTAATGGAATAAAAATGAGAAGAGAATTTACCAGAATTTGTTGCATGCAGCTGAAGCTGCTTAATGCAACTAAATACAACGTGGAATTTTGAATAAGGTATGAAAACAAATAATGGCCACTACCGTAACATTTTGTGAAATTGGGACAAAATTTGCACGTTAATAATACTGTATGAAAAATATAATAATTATACTATATGATGTTAATTTCCTGTTTGTTTGTTTTTTTAACAACAGTATTTCTTTATATTCTTAGAACTGGATTAGAAGTTTCCAGCCTCATTCAAATTTTCTTTTAAAGATCACTAAGATAGTAGACTTTCTAGTCTTTTAACAGTAATATTAGATGCCAGAATACATGAACTGTATCAAACTTTTGAGTGAATATAAATTAGAAATTAAGCATTGTTTTCATACTAAGTCAAACAAGTGGAATCAAAATATCATAAATTTTTTAGCTAGGCAAAATTTCATAGATTTTCTAATATATATATATCATATTATACATACTATTTATATATATGTGTGTGTGTGTACAAAAGCTTTTCTACTACTCTTGATGAAGGCTTGAGAAAGAACAACAATAAAAAGAGACACAAAAATTGGAAAACATAAACTAAATGAAAATGAGAGTACTGAATATGAAATAGAATAAATGAAACAAACTAGATAAAATCATCATATAGGCCAGCTGTTTTTAAACATGGATGCTCATTAGAAACACATCTGGAGCTCTGGAGGAAAAAAGCAATACCTGGACATTTGTATTTTTCAAAAATTTCAAGATAATTCTGATTTGCATCTGGATTTTTAAAAAGTGATTACCAGTTTTCCTATTAAATGATAGTTTTAGTGATATAGAATTATATTATTTTCTGTTGACCAATCATAATACAGTGTTATTAAGCAGATAATAGTTAAATAATCACAGTAGTAAAAGACATTTAGCAATTTTCACAATCAATAGTCAGACAAAAAAGATAATTACAGTTGCAAGCTATAATGGAAACATGATTAACCTAACAATGTAAGACGATTACATATAATTTGGGGGTTTAAGTAGAGTGATGTGGTAAGTGGAAGTACATACATGCACATGTTTCATCCACCCAGCCAGCCTATGTCTTTTGTTAGTACTTTTAATCCATTTATATTTAAGATAATTATTGATATGTATGAGCTTATTACCATTTTGTTAATTTTCTTGTGTTTATTTTGTGTAGGTCTTTTACTTGTCTTATGTTTCTTGAAAGAGGCAACTTATAAAGAGAGAATCTCAGTCTGTAAGATTTTTAAATAAAGCAAGCTATAAAATTGGTCTAATCACTCTCAACAGCAGCATGACCAGCCTAGGGGCCAAAGCTATTGCACAATAGACTCAGGCTGGCTGGCTGCATCAGGGTGTGTTAGATGTGTAGTATGTTCCCTCTGTGTATGATGCCTCTGGCATCTAGACAAGGATTCTTTCTATGATATTCACATCATTGTTTCTAGGACAGAATAGCAGGTAAAGACAATAGCTGTGGCAGGAACAATGAATATGCTTCTTGCCTTGAAGCTACTGAGAAACTAAGGGATTGAAGCCAGGTCTCCCACATTGCAGGCGATTCTTTACCAGCTGAGCCACAAGGGAAGCCCTAGAAGGCATCTATTAAAGACAGGATAATTAGATGAATTTTGGTCTCACCATTAAACAGGAACTTCAAGAGAATATTTGGAATCATAAACTAATCTAATAGACATGGTCTTACAGAACTTGGGTTTGGAGAGCAGAGCTTTATGGAAGCTATGATGCTGTGGGTTCATTGGTTGAGGACAGTTGCCCTCTTTGGACTTAAATGATTGATAAGGTCCTGACAGTGTTTATAAATGAGCACAGGTAGGAGCTAACATGATTATCCAGTAGTGCCATTATGAGAAATAAAGATCCAGATATGTACTCAGTCTTCTAAAAGTGTTTACTCAAGTACTGCTCAAAAAATACTTTATTTTGTATATGGAATCTTCTTTTTATTGGCATAAAAGAATATTGACTGTTAAGCAGACATTTCTGCTTTCCTGAGAAACTTTTCACTGCAGTCACTTAAAACTATTATGTAAAATGTTCTAAGAAGGTAAAAATTGGTGTACATAGTATTTTAAGTAGAAGAATTTATACCTCAGTGTGGTAAATACTCAAACTTGATTTTTGTCATGGGTAAAAAATATACCTACATTAAGGTTATAAGCCAAACTTTATATCAAAGCCTAAAGAGGAAATATTAGCTACAGTACAAAGAACTTTTCTACATTTCTAAAAAGAGCGTTCTGGTATTGTTAGCTATTTTCCAGAAAATCTTTAAGTTTTTCTTTCCATACTATTTGTGATTTGCCTGTCTGCTTGAAAATGTGACTAGGATAGAACTTCTGGTGAAAAACCTAAGCTCCACCTTGGTTAGGATGCAATTGTATTATTCTTACATCTTAAGTACCTCATTTCCTCCTTTATTTTATGCATCAAAACTATAAAAAATTATGGAGACAAAGGATTTTCCAGTTCACCTGTGGTTTGTTCTAAAATTTAAGCATAGTTTATGTAGTACATGGGTGTTTTTTCAGTCTACTTTGCTAGAGGTGCATGCTGTCTGCAGTTCTTTACTTCCATTCATTGCTCAAGGTCAGTTAAATGGTGTTATTGCCTTGGTTGTGGTACACAGGAAAAATATAGCCTATATTTGGAGGTAAGACTATAGTGAAAGAAGTATGGACTTTGGATTAGAATTGACTTAAATTTAATCCTGGTTGTTGCTATTTTACCCTGGCAAGATACCTAACATCACTAAATTTTTAAGGAACACCTGTATAAATAGAGTATAATTATATCAAACTTGCAGGTCTGTTTGAGAATTAAAAGAAGTAACACTTTAATCAGGCTTCCCAGGTGGTTCAGTGGTAAAGATTCCACCAACCAATGCAGGAGACACAAGAGATGACGGTTTGATCCCTGGATTGTGAATATCCCCTGGAGTAGAAAATAGTAACCCAGTCCATTATTCTCATCTGGAAAATTCCGTGGATAGAGGAGCCTGGTAGGCTGCAGTCCATGGGGTCACAAAGAATCAGCTGCGACGGAGCACAAACACTTTAAAACATTTAGTGCTATTCCTAGTACTTAATCTTTACTCAATCAGTGCAGCTATTACTGTATACATTTATGTTTTAGAGATTACAAAGTACTTTTATATATTTTAAAAAGTACTCATTAAATCTTCAAATCACTTTCATAAAGGGAAAGACAAGGTTGGTTTTTTGTTTCGTTTTGTTTTGTTTTTCTGACCTTGCTGCATGGCATGTGGGATTTTAGTTCCACCAACCAGGGAACCTGTGCCCGCTACATTGGAAGCACAGTCTTAACCACTGAACTGCGCAGAAAAGTGCCTTGTTTGTTTGTTTTTTTTTAATATTTTTAAATGAGGAACTAAAGCTTAGCAATAGGCTAGTGCCATGGAAAGGATTCAATAAGGCATAGAATTTCCGGATGCTGCTCTAGCCTTCTTAAAAAAGATGGAGCCTTTGGGAGGTGGGTGTGGCAAAGTAAGCTCTGAGTTTAGTCACCTTTGACATTGTCTTACTTCCAGTCTAACCTTAACCTGCAGCAGAACCAGATAGCTGAGAAAATTATGAAACTACAGACCTTGCCCCAGGGAAAGGTATGGGGTAAGTCATGACAAAGTACAGAGTTGATCTATTAACTAACAGTGTTATAACTGTGTCCCAAGTTATAATTAGAAATCAAATGTGTATCAACCACATTATTCTTTTACGTACACTTCAAAATACTTATAAAAGTTTACTTTCATGTATATGTATGCATGTATGTGTCTATATATATATAAGATGGCAAAAAATAGCAGAAGCAGTGTCATTAACCTTTAGGGTAGTATGAATTTTATAGTGTGTATCTTGTTTTCAGAAATAAAGACTAGCTTTAAGCATAGAAAAAAACTTGCTTTTTATTTTGTTCTTTAAAGAGACATTTTTAAAATCACACAGTAAAAGTTTTTTTACAGGCTTAGAGAAAAGGGTCATGCTATGGATAGAAGGCATTTAAATAAAATACAGGCTATACAAGGCATCTAAAAACAGCTTTAATTTTGAAAACTTGTATAAGAGACTATAATATCAAACATGAGATTGAGATTTAAATTTTTCTAGACAATGTAGGATTATCAGACTTTTGTTTTCTTCAAAAGTAAAAGTATAGCGCAATTGCTCCCATAAAACCAGGAACTATTTGGGAGAGAAAAGATGAGAAGTTTACATTTAAACGAGTTGATATCCCAGTGTTCATCACAGCACTGTTTACAATAGCCAGGACAGACGAATGCTGCTGACATTTGTCAGCAGACGAATGGATAAGAAAGCTGTGGTACATATACACAATGGAATATTACTCAGCTATTAAAAAGAATGCATTTGAATCAGTCCTAATGAGGTGGATGAAACTGGAGCCTATTATACAGAGCGAAGTATGTCAGAAAGAAAAACACCAATACAGTATATTAATGCATATATATGGAATTTAGAAAGATGGTAAAGATGACCCTATATGCGAGACAGCGAAAGAGACACAGATGTAAAGAACAGACTTTTGGACTCTGAGGGAGAAGGCGAGGGTGGGAAGATTTGAGAGAATAGCATTGAAACATGTATATTACCATATGTGAAATAGATCGCCAGTCCAGGTTGGATGCATGAGACAGGGTGCTCAGGGCTGGTGCACTGGGATGACCCTGAGGGGTGGGATGGGGAGGGAGGTGGGAGGGGGGTTCAGGATTGGAAACACATGTACACCCATGGCTGATTCATGTCAATGTATGGCAAAAACCGCCACAGTTTTGTAAAGTAATTAGCCTCCAATTAAAATAAAGAAAAGAACTGGGGTTGAAATGATTCACTACATATATTGAACACTAAATTTAACCTTGGAAATGCCTTTGTGAATTTTTTTAATGAGATAATAAAACAGTTCCTGGTAATTAAGAAATCAGTAATTTTGTTTGGAACTTATAAGAGAGGCATGTGGTATCTTTATGTATTTGACACCTGTCTGGATGAATGAACAGAAATAATGTCCCTTTTACATAATCCCATGTCAAGTGCATGCCTTGCTAAGTAAAGCAAGGGTCAGACTCCAACCTCCACTTCTGCTTCTTCAAGTAATAGTGGCTAAAAATATGTTTCCATCTTGGAGAGAAAGAACATTAAATTTGGGCACTGTATAAAGTTGGTCTAGTGTAATAGTGAAGAAATACGAGTGCATTTGTCATGCATGTAAGAAAGAAAGACAAAACAGGAGGTGGAAAAGAGAAAAGGCCAACAAAGTGCTCATTTTGTTGTTTTTCCTGAGGCTGTAGGTATCCTCCTGTCTTCCTGGACTTCCCATCTCTTTTAGGAAGAAAAGAGGAAAGGGAAAAGTGGGGGGAGAGGATCGAGTTTTTATTCTCAGCTAGCTTCTCATTCTTTATTACCCATAAGACAAGGAAATAAAGAGTCTCTTGTTGAGGGCGAAAGAGGAGAGTGGAAAAGCTGGCTTAAAACTCGGTGTTCAAAATCATGGCATCCAGTCCCGTCACTTCATGGCAAATAGATGGAGACAAAAGTGGAAACAGTGACAGATTGTATTTTCTTGGGCTCCAAAATCACTGCAGCTGCTGAATGCAGCCATGAATTTAAAAGACACTTGCTTCTTGGAAGAAAAGTTATGACAAACCTAGACAGTGTATTAAAAAGCAAAGACATCACTTTGCTGACAAAGGTCTCTATAGTCAAAGCTATGGTTTTTCCAGTAATCATGTATAGATATGAGAGTTGGAAGGTTGAGCGCCAAAGAATTTATGCCTTCGAACTGTGATGCTGGAGAAGACTCTTGAAAGCCCCTTGGACAGCAAGGAGATCAAACCAGTCAATCCTAAAGGAAGTCAGTCCTGCCTGAATATTCATTGGAAGGGCTGATGCCAAAGCTGAAGCTCCAGTACTCTGGCCACCTGATGCAAAGAGCCAACTCATTGGAAAAGTCCCTGATGCTGGGGAAGATTGAAGGCAGGAGGAGAAGAGGGCAACAGAGCATGAGACGTTGGATGGCATCACTGACTCAATGGACATGAGTTTGAGCAAACTTCAGGAGATGGTGAAGGACAGGGAAGCCTGGCATGCTGCTGTCCATGGGGTCACAAAGAGACACAAGTGAGTGAACAACAACAAGAAGACTTACTTCAGTATTTGCAGAACTTTCCTCATTTGCAAACATATTGGGATGTATTGCTCTTGAAGGTAAGGACATTTTGGGTGTATTTTGCAAATGAAAGAAGGCACAAAGAGATCCCAGGAATTTCCCAGGTCACCCTATTTTTTGGAATAAAACGAAGATTTCAACTCTAGTAGTAGAAAAACCCCAGGACGGTTTGTCAGCGAAAGCTGAGATTTCTTTTTATAACACTTTATGCCCCCAATGAATTACTCTTTTTCTTTTTTTTAGATTTATCTACCAATAAAAAGTATTGTGAAAGGAGATTCTTGTAATCTGTCAACATGATTGGAAGCCTAAGATAGTCCATAGAATGTGCTAACATACACATTTCTCTAAAAAAAAAAAAAGAGTGAGGAAAAAGATGCTAATATTAAGATTTTTCATATTTTTGAAAATACTAAGATCAAAAGATAACTGAGACCTGCAGTGTTGCTTTCTAAATTTATGTGGGGCCCTGCTGGTTGCTTTTTAGAAGGAGAGGATGCTTGATTAGTGTTAACACTAGGAAGCTGAAAACCTGTCAAGCTTTACATAAAAAATTTGTTGCCTATGCCTATTTCCTGTTACAGTTTTGACATTGTGTCAGCATTTATTATACTTAGGTAATATAAAAAACATTGCTCCCTAAACTCGCCACTATTCTTAAACAAAACAAAAATATATTTTATGGAATTTTTCCTTAAGAAATCACTCTTTTCTTTGCTCTCTCATTCTTTGCAACCAGAATATACAACTCCTCGTAAGCTTGTTTCTAATCAACACAGATTCAGAGCATCCACTGAAGGAAACAATTAAAACATAACACTAGCTGATATATTCTAGAAACAGAAAGGTATAGAATCAAGTCCCCAAGTCTGCTGCAGTTTCCAATTTACAAGACCTTCCATCTTCCATGTTATTTTGTGAATTTCCCAAACACATTCCTGCCTCAGACCCTCTGCATTTAATGTTTCCTGGAACACTGTTTTAAAGATATGTACATAAGTCATGTCCTCAGTTTTTTTTAACTCTCTGCTTCAGTGCCACCTTATCAGAGAGAATTTCTCTTAGTCTACCATTTAAAACAACTTCCCCCAACCTCCATCTAACCACCATCTTAGTACCCTGCATTGTTTTTCTTCTTTCTCATCTCCAACTACAGTGAGCTCCATGAAAGCAGGGACCTAATCTGTTTTATGTACTGCATTATCTCCTAGATCATATGTGATACATAAAAATATTTTTATATATATTTGCTGAATATAAAAAAAGACCCTTAAGGCCAGTTCTTGGTGCCTGGTTTTAAAAGTACTAATGATAATTTATTATGTCCCCATAAGAAAGCCATCAAGGTCTAGATACCTTTCAGTTAGGGATTAGATTTGTTCAGAAGAAAGGCACAAGACCACTGGGTTGTAGGAAAAGAGATTTTGGCTGAAAGAAAGAACTGGATAATAATTGTGGTCATCTGAAAAGTATTTTATGTATCTTTCTGTAGATTATACAGAGTGTATGACCCCTATGGGGATAATTGTACAGGAAGTTTAAGCATTTTATGCAAATTATTTTATAATGACATCAGTTCTTTAAAGTGTATGATTCTGTATTGACTCAAAAATTAATAATTGAGCTTGGTTCTTCTGCACAATGCTGACATACAGATGTATCTATGTGTTAACATCCTGAATCAGGGATTGGCAAATTGTGCCTGCTGGGTCAAATTTGACCCATCACCTCTTTTTGTAAATAAGATTTTAGTCGAACACAGCCCTATCATTTACATATTGTCTGTGTCTTCTTTAAAAAATGTAATGGCACATTTGAGTAGTTGTAACAGATGATATAGGCTCCCCAAGTGGTGCTGGTGGTAAAGAACCCACCTGCCAATGAAGGAGACAATAGAAGCGAGTTCAGTCCCTGGGTCAGGAAGATCCCCTGGAGGAGGAAATGGCAACCCACTCCAGTATTCTTGCCTGGAGAATTCCATGGACAGAGGAGCCTGGTGGTACAGTCCCTGGGGTCACAACGAGTCGGACACATCTGAGCGACTAACACAGTGTATATTGAAATATTTTAAAAGAGGGGAAGATTCCACTGGATTAGTAAATTAGAAAAATAAAATGTTTGCTTATTTGTAAAATTCCCTGGGCATCTTTTATTTTGGTCAGTAACAAGGAGTCAGACACAGATCTCAAAGAACAGATACTACTGAAGCAACCAAGCACGCACACAGGCAACAGAGATTATACGACCCATGAAGTCTGAAATATTTACTGTGTGGCCCTTGACAGAAGTGTGCCAATCTCTGCCCTTAACCAATTAATTGCAAAATATAATCCAAGGAAATGTATCTCTATTCAGTCTCCCAAGTACCAATACCACTACTATCATTTCCTCCTTTTTCTTCTCTTTTTTTCCTCATTATTCCTCTTCATCATTATCATCAACTGTAGTATCTGTGAAGATCCAACCATAATAATACGAACCTCTGAATATTTGAATCGAGGGAATTTAATGCAAAGGATTGGCTACATGAATAATGGAAGAGGCTGACAAGCCCATAGATCAGCATCAGCAGAAAGATACCACCCCTCCTACCAGAGAAACAGGAAGGAGGTAGTTTTATTACATGCTAGAGACTGAAATCGCACAGCTGAATCTGGAACCATAGGATTGAGGGTAAGGGTGGCTATTTGATGTTGAAGCCACAAAAGTACTCTGCTTCTGCCTAAGATGCTGCCGGAGGTAGAGAAGAAATGAAATACCCTGGCTTCTCCCACTAGTGCCTTCCAGTGCCTGAACTCAACTAGAAGTCAACTGACAGAATCCTATGAAATAGAGCCTGCAGATTTGTTCCCCTGAAATAAAGAGCAGACCAACAGGAGGGTGAGGAATGAGTCTTAAGGATGCCTAGACCAAAGATCACGCAACTGCTAGTAGTTATTGAGTGCTACCACCATCAGGTAGCAAGCGCCAGGAGTTGGTGATGGACACAGAAGCCTGGCGTGCTGCAGTCCGTGGGGTCGCAAAGAGTTGGACACGACTGAGCGACTGAACTGAACTGAGCCACTGCCAGGTACAGAACTAAACAGTTTACATAAATCCTCACCTACAGAGTAAATACTAGTATTATCCCTAGATTATAGATGAGACCTGGAAAGTTAAGTACATTGCTGAAGGCGGTAAATGAAATAAATCAGTTAGAATCAAATCTAAGTCTGTCAGTCTTCTGTCTGAAAATTCATATTTTAACCCTCTCATTTTATAAATAAGAAAAAAGTAGTTGAAGCAGATAAACTTGCAGCTGGTGAAGACAAGGCTAGGTCTAGAACCCAAGTTACTCCTATTAGGTTTTTGTACATTGTAAGAGCTAAAAACCTATGTTGTTATTGTAGCATTTATAGAGTCCAGTGGAAGCCCCCACTCAGATGAAGGAAGTGTCTTTGCACATTGAAACTATTACTAAGCAGACTGTAATAAAATATAATTTACTCAGTTGTAAATTGGGATTTCTAATTACAACCACCTCAAGAGTGGTGAGAGAACTTATAATAGATCTAGAGACCTGTGAACAGTGTGCCATGGAATAGGTACTTACTAAATGCTTAGAAAAACATAAGTATGTGTTGTTACTGTTAATATTTTTATTATGCTGACCCTGGGAGGGGTTATCACAAGAAAAGAATAGGTCAGAAATCTTATGAAATGTTATCCAAATATGTCATTAAACTAATATTCTTCTTTTGGACTTTTTACTTCTCTGCTGTTTAGGATAATAATTACAAGATGGTCAAGAATAGGATTTTTGTTTCTTTTTTGTTTTTTTTTGAAGTGAGTGTCCCTCAACTTCGTTTATTATTTCAGGGCTTTTTTTTTTTTTTAAACCAATTTTTATCTGTGAAATGTTAACTTATATGCTTCTATACAGTTCCTTTCTTTCATCCAGGATGGCCTTTATCCAACTATTCCCAAAATTGACCTTTTCTTTTCTTTCCCCATGGCTTTACTTGGCTTAATTCTTTTTTTTTTTTTTTTTTTTTTTGGCCATGCTGGGTCTTAGTTGTGGCACACGGGATCTTTTGTTGCAGCGTATGAGATCTAGTTTCCTGAACCTGGCTCCCCTGCATTGGGAACATGGAGTCTTAACCACTGGACCACAGAGAAGTCCTGGCTTCTTTCTTAATAGAAGTCTGTTTTCTTTCTTAAGCAGCTCAATTCCTATAATATTTTAATATTTTATAATGTTATAAAGAGTAACTATGTATGACACTTTTATTATAATTCTTATGATACACTCAAGATTTTCTTTCTCAACAAATATTTCCCTGATTCATTTGACACTTCAATCTTTCACCTATATACAGCACCTGTAGACAACATAATGCGCTATCATATACTTATTGCCTCAGATAGGATTATAGTTTTTCCATTTTTATATTTTACTCCAAATAGATTGAAAGACATGCCTGGATGAAGTTTTAGGTGGTTGAATACAAATTCTTAAGTATTGTGTGAAAACTTGTATTTCTTTTCTTTTCTTTCTTTTTTTTTTTTTTGTATTTCAAATTACTTGTGTTTTGTAAAATTGAGGATATTTTCTTTAAAACTAGTCTCACTGCATACAAAGCCACTGGTAACCTTGGTCATTTTCTGGGGTTTCCCGAAAATGTCTTGTAATGGGAAGCTTTTCTTTATTCCAAAAACTAGCACACCATGAAACAAAAGATGGTGGAAGCATATCATTCTAGTGTGGTGCATTGCAAAGCCTATGTGAATAGTTCTTTTATTTTTTTAAAGGGCAAATATGAAGGATAATTTGATAAGTAAAACCATTGGATTTAGCATTGCAGTGTCATATTTTAATGTGCAGAAAATATCTTACAATGCAAGGCTCATAACAGAATGTAGACCTGCTGCCACTACTTTCAGAATCTGAGGCTTTAAACTTGATATGGTGGAATTTCAAACCTCAGTATATAGCAAGTAATGATGACCTTGCACATGTTTGCACATTGTAGCCTTATTATTTTTTGCACTTGATTTAAAGGACATTTTCAATGTACTGATCTCAGAAAACTGTATCAAGGAAATGTAGAGATCTAAGAGAGGGTAGTAAAATGTCCTCAAAATGATCTCTGAGAATGTAACATATTTGTTCACAGTTGAGAATTTCATCTAATGACTTGTTTTGTTCTGTCACGTTTAAGGGAAATATTTTCTCCATCCCTGTTTCAAAAGCAATACTTAGTTTTTTAGATGCTACTGGTACAGAACTCTAAAAGATAAGTCAAATTAGGTCATATTTCCTCAACACTATGAGAAGTTATATTTTTAATTCTTTGTGAACTTTAAGTTTAGGATGGCCCTAAATAATGTGTAATTTGGAATCTAGACCTAGCTAGATTGGCAAGATTTTCTTCTCTAAAAAACTTAGGTAGAAAAAGCATTCCAATCTTTTAAAAACAAATAATCCTCTCTTCATTCTCTCAACATCCTTCTCTTCTCCAACAACCAACACATGTACATGCTTTGAAAATTTAGTATTTTATTTTCCGTGATGTTAATGGATTAAATGTAAATCTTAATAAGTCCAAATTCCTTGATTTAAAGGTGTTTAGACTTGAGGCCTAGGATTTTGCCCAGTTCATTCCACATCTCAAAATATGGTTTTTGTCAGGACTAGACAGTAAACAGCTATAGTAGTTGGGATCCAAACCACAACTAATAGTGCTGAATGTCATGTTACAAACCTGCCTCTTGATTTCTTAAAATAAAGAGCTGGGAGCAGTTGTGGCAACTGGACTTTTCAAATACTGTTACCAAAAAGGATTTTGTGTTTTAGTTTCTTCACCTAGTTTTTACCTCTGTTTATAAGGAGATACCTAATTGATTGATTGCAAAGTGGACTGTGACATGCATCTGAGTGTAAAGTTATATGGAAACTGTCTAACACTTAACTTTGTTTAAATTACTTCAGTTATTTCTTCTGTGGCTAAGATTACAATTCAGACACTTCAGTCAGAATACTGGTTGTAAAACAGTAAAGCAAATGCCAGAATTATAGCCCAAGAATAAGGGAGTGAGCTAATGTGTTGGGAGTTCAGACATTTTTAATTATAGGGGCATTGTCCCTTGGTTTTGGTATTTTTCAACAATTATGCTATTTATTATTTTATTTTATTTTAGCCATGTCCTTTGGGGGCCCGAGATTTTCGAGAGAAACAATGTGCAGACTTTGACAATATGCCTTTCCGTGGAAAGTATTATAACTGGAAACCCTATACTGGAGGTAATGTATAACCTGGCAGAGTTTTCATTATGCTTGAGAGCTTTGCAAATATAAGAGAATATATAAATACATACAAACATACCCATACATTCGTATACAGACTAGTAAAAATTAATGTTTACAAATCAAAGCAGGAAAGTGCTCTAGTACTAAAAAGGTCTCCTGTTTTATTAATAGTTTCCCTGTAGTAAAGTTAATATGTTAGTACAAATGATCAGAAATCATTTTTTAAAACCTAATTCTATTTAGATACAGAGTTCCTAGAAAGGGTGTAAATTCAAATATTTCTGAATTCTTGAGACTTCCTTGAGGTGTATAGACATTATAATAATTTATAATTATCAAATATTTGGAATTGTCACCCTGATATAAATCAGCTCAAAAGAAGCTAAGAAAATGTGTTTCTCTCTTGGCCAAAGGCCAAGAATCTTTTTTTTTCTTTTAATGTTGGCTATTATTTTTATTGTTATTTTTATTATTAATCCAGTCCTTTGAATGGAAGGCCAAGGATCTTTACACAGGTGATTATTGTTCTTTTTTAGGGAAACATGTTTTGCTCTAATTTAGGCAAGCATCAGACACTAATTGTTCAAGTTTTCTTATGCTCCCAAAGCACAAACTAAAATTTGTTCAAATTTTCTCTTAGAAAAATAAAATGTACTCTTTAAAAAAACTTTTATTTATTGTTTTTCCAACATCTTACTTTTTTTTTCTCTTGGCTATACCATGCAGCTAGGGGATTTTAGTTCCTCAAGCAGGGATTGAACTCAGGCCCCAGCAAGTGGGAGTGCTGAGTCCTAACCACTAGACCGCCAGGAAATTCCCTCAGCATCCTACTCTGAAAACTTTCCAACACAGAGCAATGTTAAAATAATTTTTCAGTGACAACTGTATATGCCCCACCAAGATTCTATCATTAATATTTTAATATACTTATTACATGTCTAGTCATCACTTTATCCATTCATTAATTTATTCTGTTTTTCAGGTGCATTTCAAAGTAAATTATAGTCATCAGTATACTTTCCTCTCTAAATACTTCAGCATGCATAAGATTAACTGCAGTTCAATATTTATTTTTCTTTTGAGGGAAGGTTATGTACAATGAAGCACACAGATCTTAACCTACCTAACTGTACTTTCCCTGAGTTTTGACAAACATGTGCACCTATAAAACCTTACTGAGTTATAGAACTTTACCATTGCCTCCAAAATTCTCATAGTCTTCATCCTTCTTATTCAGCAACTGGCTCCACCTACTTACAAGAGACAACCAGTTCTAACTTTTTTCCCCCTATCAATTAGTTTTGTCTGTTACAGAACTTTGTGTAAATAAAATCATGCCATATTTACTCTCATGTAAGGCTTCTCCAAGCCTGATGTTTTTGAGATCCATCCATATCATTGCAAATGTAATTAGTTCATTCTTTTTTATTGCTGAGCAGTATTCCATTGTACTAACCAGTTTGTTTTTCCATTCTGCTATTGATGGAAACCTGTATTGTTTCTAGTTTTCAGCTGCTATCAATAAGCTGCTGTAAACATTTGTGTATGTCTTCTTATGGGCATAGTTTTCATTTTTCTTAGGTAAATATTTAGGGGTAGAATTGCTAGGCCATAGGATAGCTGTGAGTTTAGTTTTAAAAGAAACTTGCAGATGTTTTTCCAAAGTACTGTACCAAGCACTCTCCTACCAGCAATGTATGAGAGTTCTGTTTGCTCCTCACGCTTGCCAGCATTTGGTGTTCGCAGTCTTCTTTTGGGTCTATTATAATGTTGTCTCAATGAAGTTTTAATTTGCGTTTTCTGACTCTTCAATGTGTTGAGCACATTTTCATGTGCTTATTGAGCATTTCTATATCTTCTCTTATAAAATGTTTGTTCGAACCCTTTGCTTATTTTTAAATTGGATGTTTATCTTTTTATTTTCAAGTGGTTCATTTATAAATTTTATAAGTATTTTCTCATAGCTTAGGAGAAAATATTTCTTTATTTTTACTTTACTTTTCATTATGTTTCAAATAATATTTTGGATGAATATAAGATTTTAATTTTGATGACCTAATTTTTCAGCTTTTAAACATTTTATAGTCATTGTGTTCTCTGTCCTGTCCTAGAAATCTTTGCCTCCCTTAACTCAGAAAGATATTTTCTTATGTTTTCTTTTAAAACCTTATGTTTTTGGTCTTTAGATCAACAGTCTAAAAATAATTTGGGGGTATGATATATATTTGTAGTATATTTACAGACTCTATTTTGTTTCATTGATGTATTTGTCAGTCCTATCCTGGTGTCATACTGACTTAATTACTTTAACTGTATAGTCTTGAACATAGGTAGTATAAGCTTCTCCTACTTGGGTCTTTTTTTCAAGAGCTCTTTGGATATTCTAAGGGTTTTGCATTTCCACATAAGTTTTAGAGTCAGTTGTTAATTTTTACAGAAGAACATGTTGGACTTATGATTGTTGTCCTGTTGAATCTATGCATCAGTAGAGGGTGAACTACTATGCTAACTATTGAATTTTCCAGTTTATGAACATGGTATCTCTCCACATGTTTTACTTAACTTCTCTCAGCTGTGCTTTATAGTTTTAGGTTTAAGGTCATGCACATCTTCTAGTAAATCTTTTCCTGAGCAATTTATGATTTTGACAATATTGTAAATAAAGATTAAAAATTTTTCATTTTCAATAATTTGCTCTAATATATACAAATAAGATTGATTTTTATATATTAACTTACATATTCTGTGACCCTTCTAAATTTCCTTACAAGTTCTAATAGTTGTTTTGTAGATTGTTTAGAATTTTCTTGGTAAATAGTCATGCTATCTGGAGATAGGTACTATTTTTTTCCCAATCTTTTTGCCTTTTTATTTTATTTTCTTCCCTTAATTAACTGATTTGGCCCTTCAGTACAGTTTATGCATGTGTCAATTTTATGTGTTTTCTTCTTTATTCTGTTAATAGAGTGACTTAGTTGATAGATTTTATAATGCCAAACCAACATTTGCTTTTCACATTAAACCCCAGGTGTTGATGACCTTTTTTATATGTTATTGGGCTTAATAGCTTATATTTAATTAAGGATGTTTGCATCTATCTTCATAGGAATATTTATTTGTAAATTTTTTCTTCTCATGGTTTTGACAAGTTTTGGTGTCAAAGTTAATCTGGCTTCCAGAAATAGAATTCTTATTTACTTTGAAAGTGTTTGTAGGGTTGATAATATTTCCTCCTTAGAACAGATTTTACTAATTAAACCATCTAGGCTCAGTATTTTCTTTGTGAAAAGAATTTTTTTTTTAATTTTAAACTCAACTCCATTAATAGATACAGAGTTATTCACATTTTTTATTTTTATGTCAGTTTTTGAGTTTGTCTTCAGGAAATGTATGTTACTTCCATGTTGCCAATTTATTGGCAGAAAACTATCATAACATTCTCTTATTATCCTGTTTAATATCTGTAGGATCTGCAGTGATATATACTATTGTATTTCTGATATTGATAATATGTATCCTCTCTCTTTTTCTTGATCAGTCTTGCTTGAAGTTTATCAATTTTATTACTCTTTTCAAAGGAAAAAAGTTTTTATCCTTTTTTCTAATTAGTTTTTTGCTCTTATTATTATTTTGGTTGAGGGGTTTATTTTGCTATCTTGCATTCCCAAAATTCTATATATTTTTAGTTCCTTCAGTTAAAAATATTTTCTCATTTAAATTGTGATTTCTTCTTTGGCCCATGTATTATTTAAACCTATGTTATTTTTATTTCTAAATAATTTAAAATTTTCTAGATTTTTTGGTTATTGATGTATAATTTATTTATATTATGATCAGTAATAGTCTACATGATTTAAATTTTTAAAATTAGTCAAAATTTGTTTTATGATACAGCTTCTTGTCCAGTTTGATGAATGTTCTATGTATACTTGAAAAGGATGTATTTTCTCCAATTTTTGGATATTGTATTCTATATGATCATCATGTCAAGTTGACATAATATTGTTCAGGTCTTTTATATAATCCTTATGATTTTCTTTTGCTCTGGTTTTTTAATTAGTTCCTGAGAGAAGTGTCTTAAAATCTTCAAGTATTTTACGGCTTTTCTTTTTGTGTGTGGTTGAAGTTTTTGCTTCATGTATTTTGAATTGCTTTTATTAGATACATATACATTTGGGATTGTTTTGTCTTACTGTAGAAGTAAGTCTCTGAAATAGTTCACAGATTTAATCACTAGCATCTTGATAATTGTGTGCTTAGTAAATTAACCCTAAATTCATAATGAGCTTTAAATGAAGGTAACTGATAATGTGACCTTCCATTCAATCATCTTAAATCCCTTCTTGAAATAGTAACATTACCTCTTCTAAAAACCTATTGTAGTGGAGGAAGCTGAACACATCTTCAACAATAAAAGAAGAATAAATTTATTTGTATTATTATCATATAGCATAATGGGCTAAGGAATATACCATAGCATTTATATGTCCTGCCTATCAAATACTGCCTTACATAATTAATACTAAAATTGTATAAATAAAAGACTCAGGTTCTCTTTTTAAAACCTGATGCATGAAAGCTGTATTAAATTCCAAAGCATTGCAATAAAGAGATGGGGAAAGAACTATATTGGGTAGTAAGGAAAAAAATTCCCAGTAAGATCTGTGGAAATTTAGAGCAATTTTATTCACAAGAATCTTATAAAAATAAATATAATACCTTGATTATCAGTTCAGGAAGAAATTATTTTATTTATTACTTGTTATTTCTGTGCTTAGTACAGCAAAATGTATCATTAACCTAAGCCTAATAATAACATTATAAGTTATATAGAAGTTCTATAGCCTGTACACATTGAAAATGGAAGAAAACATGGAATTCAGCCAGAAGTTGTAAACTGGCAGTTCAGGAACCGTTTTTACTTATATACATGTTTTAAATTCCACAGTATTTTTGAAAACTTTAGATGAGTTGCCAAGAAGAGTTTATAGTTTTAAAATGTTTTTTATCTTCTCTTGAAAAAACAGAAGGTCTGGCAATATTGGGCCATCTTCTTACATGACAAACGTCAACAGTGATCTCCTCTAATGGATTGTTCTCTCTTATTGTCTCCTCTACTCAGCTGGCTTCTCTTTTACTTCACCCTGTAGAGATCTGGCTTCTACCTTCACTAAGACCTAGGCATGTCATCTTCCTGCCTAATTTTCTTGTTTAGAACTAGTCTTTTTTTATTTCAAAGATAAATTTTATAAGGTCATTATAATAATACCAAAGCAAGAGTTCAAAAGAAAGCATTTTAAAATAATTATGTATTTATTAATAGCTTTTTTATGTGTAGTTTTGAATAAAATAAATTCATATTTATTGCTGCTTTTCCAGTATACTGAGAAGTTATGATATGCACTCTTCTTATTTTTTAAATTGCTACTATTTATATCTATTTTTACCTGTTTCACATCAACCTTGAAAAATACATACAACCATTGAAATACAGATTTCAGTGACAAAATAAAAATGCTCGAGTTACTATATGCATTTATTCACAGTATAAAATTAGATTTTTATTTTTTTATTTTTTTTACATTTTTAATTAAAGTTTATTTTTAAGTTTTTATTCAGTTTATTTAAGCTAAAATACATATGATGCTATGCAATATTTCTTTAATTTATTGATCTCATAGAATTATTCAAATTTAATATATTTTTATCTTTGATTTACTGATCTCATAAGAATTTATCTCCATGCTAAAGCCATATTCATGGAATATATTTATTTATTTTTATGTTTTTAATTTTTACTTTTTGGCAGCACCAGGCGACAAGTGGGACCTTAGTCCTCCAACTTAACCTGCGCCCCCTACAGTGGAAGCACAGAGTCTTAACCTCCAGCTGTGAGGGAAGCCCCTGATATGTTTAAAGCAGGTTTAAGTTTAATTTTACAACTACCGTATCTCTGCCTGAAGTACCAGTTTTTGTATCATCTTCAGTAACAAGTGATATCATTTGCATAAATTTGTATTTGTCTTATGAGGTCATTCTCAAGGTCTTCTTAAACTTTTCTTTTTTTAGTTTTTAAAAATTGCTTTTATTTCCTCCATTTCTTTTCAATATTCACTTACCTCCACTATGATCCCTTTTGACCTGAAATATATTGAAAATATATATGGGAAATACCTGAAATTTTAAAACCATAATATTACTCAGCAGATCCTCCGTCAAGTTGCACAAGCAATGCAAATAAACATGAAATTTTAGCAAAGAAAGCAATAGAACAGAGAGTGATGTCTATATCAATCATAAATTTGCCATGGATAATATTGAATCACTGTTCCTTAGGAACACTCCATTTACTTTCGTCTCCTATCTCTCCATTTATTACTCTTCCAGGTGGGGTAAAACCTTGTGCGTTGAACTGCTTGGCTGAAGGTTACAATTTCTACACTGAACGCGCCCCTGCGGTGATTGATGGGACTCAGTGCAATGCGGATTCACTGGATATCTGTATCAATGGAGAATGCAAGGTTGCTCAGACTTTGAATCTCACTCCATTTTTGCTGGGGTTTTTGAGGCTGTTATCTTTTTTTTCTCAGATAGTAGCTCCTAATTAATACTGTGCTAATTTTTAATACAGAGTGCAGTATTTTGGACTCATTTGATTTTCTATAAGAAATGTACACAGTTAAAGGTAGAATTATCCATTCACAAGCACCTTGCAAATGTGATTTATTCTGGTGTTCTAGTTATAGGAATTGCTAGAGCTATGAAAATATTTTGGAATTTAATTTTCATTATTCCTATGTTCTGCTTATAAACAAGATGATAGCAAAAGAGAAGGAATGAGGATTCAATTCTTATTTGTATGGCCACTGTGTGTTCTCAATGAAAGAATATTTGATGTATTTCATAGCAAAATATTTCCTCAAAATGTAAAATAGCTATGCTCTTCTCATTTTGTCTTCTTTTGAAGCATTTATAGTGGTTTTCATTATAGAATTAGTCTTACCTTTTTAAAGCGTTTACTTCAGAGAATTAGCCAGACCAGTCAGTTGGAAATTGCAGGAGCAAATCCATGGTGTTTTCCTAGAACTGTGTATGAATCTTATCGTAAGAAAAGCCACAAAAGCCACTGTTCTCTTAACTTTTTTCCTTGTCTGCTTTTGTTTTACCTTAAAGATAAGCATAAACTGAATGCCAGAAACTGAGAAAGATAAGATTTAAAAACAAACAAAAACCACTGTCTACTTTAATTGATGTTATAATTTCTTGCAAATTCTGTCTTTATTAACTTGCCTCCGAATGTATCTTATGTATCAGATGATGCAGTGTGTGTGTGTGTGTGTGTGTATTTATGTATTTACTTGAAGAAAAACTTGTTTCTGGGATAGTATAAAAATGTTTTTCAGATAAAAAAGACCCTGGCACAGGTTTTATTCCGAGACTACATGCCTAATATTAATGGCTAAAAGACAAGTTACAAATAAAGTGCCCAAATATGCCAAAAATATAGATACAAACTGTATTTCTATGATTAAATGCAAAACAGAAAGGTAGACTTTCAGATTCTAAAATTACATGTTTACATCTTTTTCTTTATGATAATTTTATTCAGCTGATGGAAACAGGTATTCACTTGTAGGGATTTACCCAGGCACCAATTCCACAACTAGTCTTTGACACTAATACTAACAATTGGATATCCTTAAGGGTCAGTGGTTTAGAAAGGGCAAACCATAATGCTCAGTAAAGAGTCTTATTGTTATCACCCGTGTTGTATAGGACCATATGCCATTTTTTCTTAGTTAATTGAGGTTATAAATAAGAGCCCATTGCCAACAAATTACAATATTTTAAGAATTGAAGCATGGTATCTATAAATGAAGAAGAAATCTAGTCTAGAAATGTAGGTATACATTCCTGGGGAATCAGAATATTTTTCTTTCAAATTATATGTTGAGAAATGTTAGCTAGAATTACCAGAGAATGAAGGTAGAAGTGGTTCACATTTCCTGTTTAGTTTTCCTTTACTGGAAAAGCAAGTAGATAAGTAAGTTGTATTCATTTGATTAGTGGGTCCAAGAGTTCCTCTTTTTGGCGCACTGAATATTCTTCTCTGTTTTCAGCATGTAGGTTGTGATAATATTTTGGGATCCGATGCTAGGGAAGATAGATGTCGAGTCTGTGGAGGGGATGGAAGCACATGTGATGCCATTGAAGGGTTCTTCAATGATTCGTTGCCCAGAGGAGGTGAGTGTGTAGAAAGAACTCTTCCTCACACCTCTGGTGTACTTGAAATAGACAAATTACTTGATTTCCCCCTTATTTTAAAAATTTCTTTATTTAAGCAGACAGTGATTTCTCCCCAAATTGCTTTCAATCTTTTAAGTACTAAATGTGGCTTCAGATTAGTTATTTTAAGGAAATATTATTCCATTTCTACTTGGCTTCATTTAGTAATGTTTCTTTAAGATGGGAATTCCCATAGAGCCTGTGTTGAGGAAGAAAAAAAAAGGCATGAACCAATATTATATGTTTTGAGGCTTTAAAGATATTTTGAGATGATTTAGAGAAAAATAATACTCTAGATGTATTCATGAGCCCAAAGGGGAATTTACTCATTACTTATAATTTAATAAAGTGCATAGAAAGAATGGAAGAATAAGGAAACTTAACTGCTGAATGGTTACTAAACACTCATTTTCTGATGAAAGCTCCAGATGCTGCTTATTACTGGTAATCTTCTGTGTTCCAGGCTACATGGAAGTAGTGCAGATACCAAGAGGCTCTGTTCACATTGAAGTCAGAGAAGTTGCCATGTCAAAGAACTATATTGGTAAGTAGCATATTTTGCTAGATTTTAAATTTTAATGAGGAAAAGCAGCACAGTATCAGGAAGGAAAAGACATACAGCTTTGAGGTAGAACACTTTGATGTTAAAAAAGAAGTTGCACATGAAAGAACTAAACAAAAAATTAGCAGTTTACACCTTACTATTTACTGGTGGTTTGATTTTTAAAAAATAATTTGCATAAAATAAATAGTTCAGTTCATTTCTTTTTTATTGCCAAATAGCATTCCATTGTATGAATATACCATCATTTATTTATCCACTCATTTGTTGATGGATATTTGGGTCTTTGCTGTCTTCAACTATGATGAATAAAACTTCTTTGCACATTCTCAGACAAGCTATATATGGACATGTATTTTCATTTCTCCTGGATAAAAAGCCTAAGAGTGAAATATCTGGTCATGTGATAAATATATGTTTAACCTTTTAAGAATGCTTCCTGGTGGCTTGGCAGTAAAGAATCTGCCTGCCCATGGAGGAGACATGAGTTCAACCCCTGGATCTGGAATATTCCCTGGAAAAGGAAATGGCAATCCACCCTAGTATTTTTGCCTGGAAAATCCCATTGTCAGAGGAACCTGGCAGGCTATAATGAGGTCACGAAAGAGTTGGACATGACTTAGTGACTAAACAAAAACAAATGAGAAAACCTTATAAGAAATTGATTGAATTAACTGTTTTAAAAGTGATTGTATCATTTATATTCCCACCAGGAATGTAAAAGAGTTCCAGTTGTTCTACGTCCTCATCAATTCTTGGCATTGTCAGTCTTTTTAACTGTACCCATAGAGATATTTTTTGTGTGTGAAGTACCTAAACAAATATTTTACCTATTTACTTTTTTAAAATTTATGAAGTTGTAAGTTATTTATAAATACTAGTTATAAATCCCTGCTCAAGTATATCTTTTATGAATATTTTCTTCTAGTCTGTGGCTTGTTCTTAATTGTGTCTTTTAGTTTTAATGAGATATAATGTGTAAATTTTTTTATGGTTTGTGCCTTCACATCTTACCTTAAAATTTTTTCCTACCCTAAGGTTGCAAAGACTGTCTTCAGTGTGTCTTAAATAAATTATGAGTTTAGCTTTTACATTTAGATATTTGGTCCATTTTGAATCTTTATGTAAGGTATGAAGTAAGGATTTAGGTTAAATTATTTTCACATAGATATTCAATTGCTATAGCACATTTACTTAAGACAATTGTTTCCCCTTCAACTACCTTGACATTTCTGTGAGAGGTCAATCTCACATAACTGTATGGGTCTGTTGATGTTCCCTCCCCTTAAACCAAAACCACATTGTATGTTAATAGAGATTTCCATTAAGTCTTGAAAATAAGAAGCATTAGGTCTTCAAATCTGTTCTTTCTCAAAATTATTTTTGCTTCACTGCTGCTGCTGCTAAGTCGCATCAGTCATGTCTGACTCTGTACGATCCCATAGACGGCAGCCCACCAGGCTCCCCTGTCCCTGGGATTCTCCAGGCAAGAATACTGGAGTGGGTTGCCATTTCCTTCTCCAATGCATGAAAGTGAAAAGTGAAAGTGAAGTTGCTCAGTCGTGTCCGACTCTTAGCGACCTCATGGACTGCAGCCTACCAGGCTCCTCCGTCCATGGGATTTTCCAGGCAAGAGTACTGAAGTGGGGTGCCATTGCCTTCTCCATTTGCTTCGCTAGGTCCCTTACATTTCTATGTATTTTTTTGAATCAACTTGTTAATTTCTACAAAATGAGATTATTTGGAATCTCTAGATCAATTTGGGGAGAATTGATATCTTACAAATATTGTCTTCCACACATGTAGCCCATTGTTCATTATAGCACCATTTACAATAGCCAGGACATGGAAGCAACCTAGATGTCCATCAACAGATGAATGGATAAAGAAGTTGTGGTACATATACCCAATGGAATATTACTCAGCCATAATAAGAAATGAATTTGAGTCAGTTCTAGTGAGGTGGATGAACCTAAAGCTTGTTATACAGAGTGAAGTAAGGCAGAAAGGGTAAAACAAATATCATATATTAATGCATATATATAGAATCTTTAGAAAACTGGTACTGATGAGCCTATTTGTAGGGCAACAATAGAGATGCAGACATAGAGAACGGACTTATGGACACAGTGGAGGAAGGAGAGGATGGGACAAATTGAGAAGGTAGCATTGATACATACACCTTACCAGTGTATGTATGTAAAATAGGTAGCCAGTGGGAATTTGCTGTAGGATGCAGGAAGCTCAACCCAGTGCTCTTTGACAACCTAGAGGGATGGCATGGGGTGGGAGATATGAGGGAATTTCAAGAAGGAGAGGACATATGTATACCTATGATTCATTCATGTTGATGTATGGCATAAACCAACACAGCATTGTAAAGCAGTTATCCTCCAATTATAAATAAACTGTGAAGCCTGGTGTTTTCTGTGTGGGAAGTTTTTAATGAAAAATTCAGTTTTTGTAATAGCTATAAAGTTGTTGAAATTATTGGCTTAATGCTTTATGTAATATTACCTAATTATCCTCTTTGAATGCGTATGGGAACCACAGTGATGGCTCTTCTCTCATTCTTCACATTGGTGATTGGTGTCTTCTTTTTCTTAATCATTCTAGTATTCTTTCAGTTCAGTTCAGTCACTCAGTCGTGTCCGACTCTTTGCGACCCCATGAATCGCAGCATGCCAGGCCTCCCTGTCCAACACCAACCCCCGGAGTTTACTCAAACTCATGCCCATCGAGTCGGTGATGCCATCCAGCCATCTCATCCTCTGTCGTCCCCTTCTCCTCCTGTCCCCAATCCCTCCCAGCATCAGGGTCTTTTCCAATGAGTCAACTCTTCACATGAGGTGGCCAAAGTATTGGAGTTTCAGCTTCAGCATCAGTCCTTCCAATGAACACCCAGGACTTATTTCCTTCAGGATGGACTGGTTGGATCTCCTTGCAGTCCAAGGGACTCTCAAGAGTCTTCCCCAACACTATAGTTCAAAAGCATCAATTTTTCAGCACTCAGCTTTCTTCACAGTCCAACTCTCACATCCATACATGACCACTGGAAAAACCATAGCCTTGACCAGATGGACCTTTGTTGGCAAAGTAATGTCTCTGTTTTTTAATATGCCATCTAGGTTGGTCATAACTTTCCTTCCAAGGAGTAAGCATCTTTTAATTTCATGGCTGCAGTCACTACTGCAGTGATTTTGAAGCCCAAAAAAATAAAGTCTGACACTGCTCCCACTGTCTCCCCATCTATTTCCCATGAGGTGATGGGACCAGATGCCATGATCTTAGTTTTCTGAATGTTGGGCTTTAAGCCAACTTTTTCACTCTCCTCTTTCACTTTCATCAAGAGGCTTTTCAGTTCCTCTTCACTTTCTGCCATAAGGGTGGTGTCATCTGCATATCTGAGGTTATTGATATTTCTCCCAGCAATCTTGATTCCAGCTTGTGCTTCTTCCAGTCCAGTGTTTCTCATGATGTACTCTGCATACAAGTTAAATAAGCAGGGTGACAATATACAGCCTTGACGTACTCCTTTTCCTATTTGGAACCAGTCTGTTGTTCCATGTCCAGTTCTAACTGTTGCTTCCTGACCTGCATACAGGTTTCTCAAGAGGCAGATCAGGTGGTCTGGTATTCCCATCTCTTTCAGAATTTTCCACACTTTGTTGTGATCCACACAGTCGAAGGCTTTGGCGTAGTCAATGAAGCAGAAATAGATGTTTTTCTGGAACTCTCTTGCTTTTTCAATGATCCAGCAGATATTGTCAATTTGATCTCTGGTTCCTCTGCCTTTTCTAAATCCAGATTGAACATCTGGAAGTTCAACGGTTCACGTATTGCTGAAGCCTGGCTTGGAGAATTTTGAGCAGTACTTTACTAGCATGTGAGAGGAGTGCAATTGTGCAATAGTTTGAGCATTCTTTGGCATTGCCTTTTTTTGGGATTGGAATGAAAACTGACCTTTTCCAGTCCTGTGGCCACTGCTGAGTTTTCCAAATTTGCTGGCATACTGAGTGCAGCACTTTCACAGCATCATCTTTCAGGATTTGAAATAGCTCAACTGGAATTCCATCACCTCCACTAGCTTTGTTCATAGTGATGCTTTCTAAGGCCCACTTGACTTCACATTCCGGGATGTCTGGCTCTAGGTGAGTTATCATACCATTGTGATTATCTGGGTCATGAAGATCTTTTTTGTACAATTCTTCTGTGTATTCTTGCCACCTCTTCTTAATATCTTCTGCTTCTGTTAGGTCCATACCATTTCTGTCCTTTATCGAGCCCATCTTTGCCTGAAATGTTCCCTTGATATCTCTAATTTTCTTGAAGAGATCTCTAGTCTTTCCCATTCTGTTGTTTTCCTCTATTTCTTTGCATTGATCGCTGAGGAAGACTTTCTTATCTCTCCTGGCTAATCTTTGGAACTCTGCATTCAAATGGGAATATCTTTCCTTTTCTCCTTTGCTTTAGTATTCCATAAATTATTTAGTATTCTGTAAATGTCAATTAGATTAAATTGATTAGTAGTTTTTGTTTATTAATTTTATTGTCGTTTCAAAGAGCTAGCTTTTGATTTAAATGACTTTCCTATTATTTCTCCATTTTCCATCATATTGATTCCCATTCTTCTCTTTATTATCTCTTTATTGTTATTTCTTCTCTTTATTATTGTGTGAGTCACACAAAGTGATTCAGTTTGTGTTTAATTTGTTATTTTTCTAGCTTATCAAGATGGAAACTTAGATTATTGATTTTTAAAGTCTGTTCTCTACTCTAAAATAAGCAGTTTGCACTATAAATTTCCCTCTAAGCACTGCTTTAACTTCATCCCATATACTTTTGATATGTTGTTTTCTCATTAACACTCAATTTAAAATATTTTCTTATTTACCATAAATCATGGCTTAAAAGGTATTATTCCATTTCTAAATATTTGGGGGGCCTCCAGATGTCATTATTGATTTTTATTTTAATTCTATTATGGACAGATAAGATACTTTGTATGATTTTAGTTCTTTTGTTGAGGTTTGTTTTATGCCCCAGAGCATAGACTCTTGTAGTGAATGTTCCATGTGCCCTTGAGAAGAATATGTATTATAGTGGTATTGGGTTTAGTATTCCAGAAATGTCAATTAGATTAAATTGGTTCATAGTTTTGTTGAAGTCTTGTACATTTTTATTTATTTTCTGCCTGTTTGTTTCAGCAAATACTGAAAGATTCATGTTCAAATGTCCAACTGAAATTGTGGATTTGTTTATTTCTCCCATTAGTTTGTAAGGTTTTGCTGCATTTATTTTCGAACTTTGTTGTTAGGTGTGTAGACATTCAAGATTGTTAGATTTTATTGATGTATTGAACATTTTATCATTATCCTATATTCTTCTTTATTTCTGATGGTATTCTTTGATCCACATCTGTTTTGACTGGTACTAATCTAGCAACCCAGATTTCTTCTGTTAGTGCTTGCATTGTAAATTCTCTTCTGTTCATCCACTTTTCATATGTAGGTGTTTATGAACCTTAAATATGTTTCTTCTAGGCAACATGTTGTTTGATTCTCATTTCTTATGGTATCTAACAATCTTTGGTTTTTCAAATATAATCTCTGAATGCAGGGGCTTGACAAACTTTTTCTGTAATGGGCCACGTGTTAAATATTTCCAACTTTACAGGACATGAAGACTTTATCTCAGTCAGCTATGTCTGAATCATTTGTATTTTGTAGGATTATTAAAATCATTGGATTTCAGTCTGTCGTGCTGTTTTTCTATTCTGTCCTTGTATTTTCCCCTTTATTATCCTTTTATGTTTTCTTTTTGTCTTATCAAATGTTTTATGGTATTCCAAGTAATGGACTTCTCTGGTGGCTTAGACAGTAAAGAATCAGCCTGCAATGCAGAAGACCTAAGTTCAGTTCCTGGGTCGGGAAGATCTTCTAGAGAAGGGAATGGCTGCCCACTCCAGTATTCTTGCCTGGAAAATCCCATGGACAGAAGAGTCTGGCAGGCTACAGTCCATGAGCTCCCAAAGAGTCAGACACAACTGAGCGACTAAGCACACATACACACAATGACTTATTAGTTATATTGCTTTGTTCTATTTAAATAGTAGTTGCTCTAGAATTTACAAAATGCATCTTTATTACAATATACCTCAAATAATATTGCAACATTTATGTATGATACAAGACTCTTACAACAGATTACTTCCATTGTATTCCTCCATCCTTTGTGTTGTTTTTTAAAAGCACATTTTACTTCTTTGTATGTTATAAACACAATTCATTGTTGTTATTTTTTATTTAAAGAGTCAGTTACTCTTTTAAAAAATTTAAAATAAGAATTATTTTCTGTTTACCTACATATTTACTGTATCTGTCATACTTTCTTTCTTTGTGTTGACCTGAGCATCCATCTATAATATATATATATATATATATATATATATATATATATCTTCCAGTTTTTTTCACTAGATTTGTTTTCCCTTAAAGTTCTTGAGTATATTTATAATAGTTGTTTGAAAGTTATTTTCTACTAATTCTATAATTTCTGTCATTTCTGAGTCTCTTGCTTTTACTTGGCTTTCTTGGTTTAGACCATATTTTCCTCCTCCTTGCCATTTGTAGTAGTTTTTCATTAGATGTTGTACATTGTGAATGTTTTCTTACTGAGAGTATGGATTTTTTTATTGTTGTTTTTTTTTCCTTTGATGTGTTAAGAAACTTGTAGGTGAGCTTGGTCTTTTTGAGGCTTGTTTCTGGGCGTTGTTGAGATGAGTCCAGAGTTGCTCTGCCCCACTAAGAAGGCATTATTCTCTGATGAATGCCCTAGCGCTTGAAACTTCTGAATTCTTGCTCTAGAAATGTTTCTGCTTATGATTATCTAGTATTAGGGTGGGGAGGTCTGGCCTCATGGAATTTTATCCTGTGTATACATAGACTACTATTCAGTAACAGATTCCCTCCTTTTACTCTGATTTTCTGGTTCTGCAAATTCCAGCTATTTTAGCCTTCCTAGTTTCTGATCTTTGTCTCCTAACTCAATGAGACCACCATGTTCTGCTTTGGTTCTCCTGGTCTACACAGACAGAAAGTGCCTCCAGGCAGAAAGGAAGGGAAATGATGTGACTCACTTTGTGTTCCTTTTTGCATGACACAGCCCTTCACCATCCTGGCCAGTGTCTAAAAACAACTGCTTCATATATTTCATGAGTCTTCTAGTTGTTTATAATTGGAGGGTAAGCCCAATCCCGGTTATTTCCCGTGTAAGAAAATGGAAATTCTATTTATTTGATGTTTGATTCCTTGAGATGGATGTAGACTCTGTTATGGCCCTTATGAGTTCTTACTCCCCTTAAAATATTACCTCTTTTTCCTTAAATCTTTAAAAAATAAGACTGTATCTAGAATGCACCTTTAGATAGAATATCAGTATCATCAGACTCTTCCTTTCTTTGTTTAAGAAGACTTTTTTATTTTTAGAGCATAATTTTAGATTCCTTTGTGCAACAGAAGAATCAAAACAAAAATAAGATTTCTAACATCAGATGTTTTTACCTTTGATAATTCTCTGTCTGTAATGCCACATCCTCCTCACATCCTCCTCCCTTACCAAATTTTTGTTCAGTCCTTTAAATGTTTGGTGTTGCTCTGAAATACATTATGATACTAGCAAAGGTGACTTAGGATTCCTTAACTGAGTAGATAAGAAAATGGAAAAGTGAAAGCTTAAATTGAAGGAGAATTCAAAGCTGCTAGATGTCTTGTTTTTATTTTTGTTTTCACTGTTTTGTATTGTGCAGATTCAGATATACTTATATTTGTTGTTGTTAATCACTCAGTCATGTCTGACTGTTTGCAACCCCATGGACTTCATCATGCCAGGCTTTCCTGTCCTTCACTATCTCCTGGAGTCTGCTCAAACTCATGTCCATCGAGTCAGTGATACCATCCAAACATTTCATCCTCTGTCACCCCCTTCTCCACCTGCCCTCAATCTTTTCCTGGCATCTGGGTCTTTTCCAATGTGTCAGCTCTTTCTGGTCAAAGTATTGGCGCTTCAGTTTCAGCATCAGTCCTTCCAATGAATATTCACAGTTGATTTCTTTTAGGATTGACTGGTTTGATATTCTTGCTGTCCAACGGACTCTGAAGAGTCTTCTCCAACACCACATTTCAAAAGCATTAATTCTTCAAGGCTCAGTCTTCTTTATGGTCCAGCTGTCACATCCGTACCTGACTATTGGAAAAACCATAGCTTTCACTAGGCGGACTTTGTGGACAAAGTGATGTCTCTGCTTTTTAATGCGCTGTCTAGGTTTGTCATAGCTTTTCTTCCAAGGAGTAAGTGTCTTTAATTTCATGTCTACATTCAGCAGCTACAGTGATTTTGGAACCCAAGAAAGTAAAGTCTGTCACTGTTTCCATTGTTTCTCCGTCTATTTGCCATGAAGTGATGGGACCAGATGGCATGATCTTAGTTTTTTGAATGTTGAGTTTTAAGCCAACTTTTTCACTCTTCTCTTTCACTTTTATCAAGAGGTTCTTTAGTTCCTCTTCACTTTCTGCCATTAAGGTAGTGTCATTTGCATATCTGAGGTTATAATATTTCTCCCAGCAATCTTGATTCCAGCTGTACTTCATCCTCCTCAGCATTTCATATGATGTACTCTGCATATAAGTTAAATAAGCAGGATGACAGTGTACAGCCTTGATGAACTCCTTTCCCGATTTGGAACCAACCTGTTGTTTCATGTCTGCTTCTAACTGTTGCTTCTTGACCTGCATACAGGTTTCTTAGGAGCCTGGTCAAGTGGTCTGGTATTCCCATCTCTTGAAGAATTTTCCACAGTTTGCTGTGATCCACACAGTCAAAGGTTTTAGCAAAGTCAGTGAAGTAGAAGTAGATGTTTATGTGGAATTCTGTTGATCCAACAGATGTTGGCAATTTGATCTCTGGTCCTCTGCCTTTTCTAAATCCGACTTGTACATCTGGAAGTTCTTGGATCATATTCTTTGAAACCTAGTTTGAAGGATTTTGAGCATTACCTTGCCAGCATGTGAAATGAGCACAGTTGTATGGTGGTTTGAACTTTCTTTGGCATTGCCCTTCTTTGGGATTGCAATGAAAACTGACCTTTTCCAGTCTTGTGGCCACTGCTGAGTTTTCCAAATTTTGCTGCCATATTGAGCGTGGTGTTTAACAGCATCATATTTTAGGATTTGAATTAGCTCTGATGAAATGCCATCACCTCCTCTAGCTTTGTTCATAGTGATGCTTCCTAAGGCTCACTTGACTTCACAATCACAGAATGTCTGTCTCTAGGCAAGTGATCACACCATGGTGGTTATCTGGGTCATTAAGACCTTCTTTGTATAATTGTTCTATGTATTCTTGCTACCTCTTCTTAATCTCTTCAGCTTTGTTCAGTTCAGTTCAGCCGCTCAGTTGTATCCAACTCTTTGCAACCCCATGGACTGCAGCACGCCAGGCTTCCCTGTCCATCACCAACTCCTGGAGTTTTCTCAAGCTCATGTCCATTGAGTCAGTGATGCCATCCAGCCATCTCATCCTCTGTTGTCCCCTTCTCCTCCCACCTTCAGTCTTTCCCAGATCACGGTCTTTTCAAATGAGTCAGTTCTTTGCATCAGGTGGCCAAAGTATGAGTTTCAGTTTCAACATTAGTCCTTCCAATGAATATTCAGGACTGATCTCCTTTAGGATGGACTGGTTGGATCTCTTTGCAGTCCAAGGGACTCTCAAGAGTCTTCTCCAAAACCACAGTTCAAAAGCATCAATTCTTCAGTGCTCAGCTTTCTTTATAGTCCAACTCTCACACCCATGCAGGACTACTGGAAAACCATAGCTTTGACTAGACAGACCTTTGTTGGCAAAATAAAGCTGTCTATGTTGGTCATAACTTTTCTTCCAAGGAATAACGTCTTTTAATTTCATGGCTGCAATCACCATCTGCAGTGATTTTGGAACCCCCCAAAAATAATGTCTGTCACTGTTTCCACTGTTTTCCCATCTATTTACCATGAAGTGATGGGACCAGATGGCATGATCTTCGTTTTTTGAATGCTGAGTTTTAAGCCAACTTTCCCTCTCCTCTTTCACATTCATCAAGAGGCTCTTTAGATCTTCTCTTTCTGCCTTAAGGGTGGTGTCATCTGCATATCTGAGGTTATTGATATTTCTCCCAGCAATCTTGATTCCAGCTTGTGCTTCATCCAGCCCAGCGTTTCTCATGATGTACTCTGCACATAAGTTAAATAAGCAGAGTGACAGTATACAGCCTTGACGTACTCCTTTCCCTATTTGGAACCAGTCTGTTCCATGTTCCGTTCTAACTCTTGCTTCCTGACCTGCATACAGATTTCTCAAGAGGCAGGTCAGATGATCTGATAGTCCCATCTCTTTCAGAATTTTCCAGTTTGTTGTGATTCAGCTTAGTTAGGTCCATACAATTTATGTCCTTTATTGTGTCCATCTTTGCATGAAATGTTCCCTTGGTATCTCTTACTTTTCTTGAAGAGGTCTCTAGCCTTTCTCATTTTATTTTTTTCCTCTATTTCTTTGCATTATTCACTTAAGAAAACTTCATCTCTCCTTGCTATTCTTTGGAACTCTGCGTTCAATTGGGTATATGTTTCCCTTTCTCTTTTGTCTTTTCCTTCTCTTCTTTTCTCAGCTATTTGTAAGGCCTCCTCAGACAGCCATTTTGCCTTCTTGCATTTCTTTTTCTTGGGGATAGTTTTGGTCACTGCCTCTTGTACATTGTTACAAACCTCCGTCCATAGTTCTTCAGGCACTCTATCTATCAGATCTAATCCCTTGAATCTATTTGTTGCTTCCACTGTATAATCATAAGGGATTTGATTTAGGTCATACCTGAATGACTTAGTGGTTTTCCCTACTTTCTTCAATTTAAGTCTGAATTTTGCAATAAGGCGTTCATGATCTGAGCCACAATCAGCTCCTAGTCTTGTTTTTGCTGACTGTATAGAGCTTCTCCATCTTCGGCTGCAAAGAATATAATCAATCTGATTTCAACATTGACCATCTGGTAATGTCCATGTGTAGAGTCGTCTCTTGTGTTTTTGGAAGAGGGTGTTTGCTATGACCAGTGTATTCTCTTGACAAAACTCTGTTAGCCTTTGCCCTGCTTCATTTTGTCCTTACATTGCCTAGGTAATTTTGATGTTTCAAATGAGACAGAATCACTCTGAGAGTTGAAAACAAACAATTTTAAATATAAGACAAATTTAAGACTAATTTTTAGCTAGCATGTTCCTGTCTCCAAAGTTTAGACTTTTTGACAGTCAAATGAATTTACAACATATTTGAAGTCAAAAAGGTACAGATATATTTTCCAGGCAGTTAGGGATTAGGGAATGAAAATGATCTATACTCCTAAGGATAAGTGGTAGATTTCCAGAGTCAGAGACTCTGCACCTTGACCCTTTTAGTCTATTGGTGCTGCATGGTCATCTGGTCTCAGGAAGTTTTGTTGTTGTTGTTGTTGTTGTTGTTTTCATTTATTTTTATTAGTTGGAGGCTAATTACATTATTGTAGTGGTTTTTGCCATACATTAACATGAATCAGCCATGGATTTACATGTGTTCCCTGTCCTGATCCCCCCTCCCACATCCCTCCCCATCGCATCCCTCTGGGTCTACCCAGTGCACCAGCCCTGAGCACTTGTCTCATTCATCCAACCTGGGCTGGTGATCTGTTTCACACTTGGTAATATACATGTTTCAATGCTGTTCTCTCAGATCATCCCACCCTCGCCTTCTCCCACAGAATCCAAAAGTTTGTTCTATACATCTGTGTCTCTTTTTCTGTCCTGCACATAGGGTTATCATTACCATCTTTTTAAATTCCATATATATGCATTAGGTATACTGTATTGGTGTTTATCTTTCTGGCTTACTTCACTCGGTATAATGGGCTCCAGTTTCATCCATCTCATTAGAACTGATTCAAATGTATTCTTTTTAATGGCTGAGTAATATTCCATAGTGTATATGTACCATAACTTTCTTATCCATTCGTCTGCTGAGGAGCATCTAGGTTGCTTCCCTGGCCTCAGAAAGTTTTTGAATAAGTTATCAAACTAACAGAAAGATTAAGCTGACATGTTTGTCACTGTCAAAGCATGATAATCATTATCAAAATTATCATTCATTTATTTATTCAAGTTTTTATGTAGTAGTGCTGATAAACATTTTTGTATTACATATTTTTAAACTTTTTTATACAATTTTTTCCTAAGGAGGTTTAAAAAATGATGTTAATCTTTTTCTTTATACCTTCTGAGGTTTTGATCATGCTTAAAAAAGCCTTTCAAAAAAAAAAAAAAAAGCCTTTCAATTCCCCAACGTTATTTTTTTTAAATATTCCCACATTTTCTCCTAACATTTTATGACTTAACTGTATTTACATTTAAATAATTACACATCTGGCATTTATTCTTTTCTCTCCTTTTCTTTAAACTTTGTTTTTATTGAAGAAAGATTCAAATAATACAGAATTCAAACATTTTAAAATGAACAACATAAAAAAAAAAATAAAAAAAATAAAATGAACAACATAGTGGCATTTAATACATTCCAAAATATTTTCAGCATTCCAGAAACAACCCCATGTCCATTAAGCAGTTACTTCCCATCCCCTAGCCTCTGGCAGCGACCAATTTGCTCCTTGTCCCTATGGATATACCTATTCTAGATATTTCTTGTAAATAGAAGAGTAAAATAGGTGATCTTTTCTGTCTAGCTTCTTCCACTTAGTGTAATTTTTTTTTTTTTAGTTTCATCCTCATTGAGTCATGTATAGTACTTCATTCTTTTCTATGGCCAACTTTTATTCCATTGTCTGGTATATGCCCCAATTTGTTTATCCAGTCATTCACTGATGAACATTTGGGTTGTTTCCACCTTTGGCTACTGGGAATTACTACTATAAGCTTGTGTATACAAATATTTGAGTACTAATTTTCATTTCTTTTGTATATATACCTCGAATGGAGTTGTGATAGCTATTATTCTTATATAAAGAATGAGATAAATTCAGCATTTTTTTTTGTTTTTTTTTTGCCTAAAATCTAGTCTTTTGCCTTAGTTCCATTTCTTGTTATCTTTCCTCTACTAATTTAGGATGCTTCCTTTGTTATACATTAACTCCCTATTGTACTTGTGTTTATTTCTTAGCTGTCCATTTTGTTCTATTTTTCTGTCCATCTGTCTGCCAGACCACAGGTTGCCCCACCCCTGTCTTTGTATAATTACTGTTTTAACATTTGGACAGGAAAGTCTGCTCCTCACCCTTACTCCCATCCTTTAGTCATAATTTCCCTTGCTTGTTCCATATTTTTATTCTTTCAGATAAGCCTTTCATTCTTTTCTATCAATAACATTATAGATACTCAATATCTTCTTGACATTCACATGGAAAATTACTATTTTAAATTGTACTTAAGAAAATGGTCAAGAATCCCGTATCTAAATGAAAATGAATATTCATTGTACACTTCAGTGCAGTCATTAATCAGTTACATTGTAGTGAATGAAGTTTCACATTTTAGCTAAAGTGGTTTTTTTTTTTTTTTAGCTTTAAAATCTGAAGGGGATGATTACTATATTAATGGTGCCTGGACTATTGACTGGCCGAGGAAATTTGATGTTGCTGGGACAGCTTTTCACTATAAGAGACCAACTGATGAACCAGAATCCTTAGAAGCTTTAGGTCCCACCTCGGAAAATCTCATTGTCATGGTAAATATGCCTGTGCCACTTCATTTCTCCTCTTTGTAATCTGTCCTTTGAAGTAGGATGGGGCAGGATTTATTATCTGAAATTAAAGTGATGAAATTAAATAATGGTAAAATGCCCAAGAGTGAAAAAATCTGTGTAAAGTTAAGACTGTGCTGCTCTTTCCATGTGACTGATCTTTTCAATACTTGCTTGAATAATACTTGTATAACCAAGCAAGGCAAATGAGAGAAATGGCTTCAAATTACCCATGAAAATGGAAGGAGAATATTCAATATAAGTACATGTGTTCTAAAAGTTGTCTTAAATTTCCCTTAAGACTTAGATTATGACATTTTCTTCTTCAAAAGAAATAATAAATATCTGAATACAGGCTCATTGTACTTTAATTATCTTCACCAGTTGTTTTCAATGGCAGGTTCTGCTTCAGGAACAGAATTTGGGAATTAGGTATAAATTCAATGTTCCCATCACCCGGACGGGCAGTGGAGACAATGAAGTTGGCTTTACATGGAATCATCAGCCTTGGTCAGAATGCTCGGCTACTTGCGCTGGAGGTAAGACACCCACTAGGCAGCCCACCCAGAGGGCAGGATGGAAAGCAAAACATTCTGAGCTATGCTTTGTGTTTGCTAAAGAAGCTAATTGGAAACATTTCTTGCAGGTTTGCTTCAAGCTGTAATTTAGCAAAAGAAACTTTGCTTTAATTACATTATATTCCGTTTGTTTTTAACCTCATGTAATTTGTACAGATTTGTTGGTAAAATACATCTTGGCACAATGAGTGTCTCTGCTGGTGCTTCTCCCAAGACTATCTTGAAGGTGGGCTGTTTGCTTTCCGTGAACACTTTCTTGGTAAAGAACATCAAGAGTTTTAAATAAGAAAATGAGCAAGAATCAGACGGCACAGATGCAACATCTTGTAATGGGGGATGAGAATGTATGTCTGTGTGCTTGTATGTTTGTGTTTGTGTGCTTGTGTGTTTCCCACAATCCTATTCAAACTCCCTTCTGCAGCCATCCAAGTTAAGGGGCTATATTCTGGGATACTACAATAATTACTGGTCTGGGTCTCTGGCTTAATGGTGTTTGCAGACCCCATGGTAGTCCCTCAGAGAGGTAGCTGCTAGGCGGTGGTTGGTGATGTGTTGGTTGTCCCATGTGCGTTTTTCATGGGTGCCTTTTCCCCACAATTTACTCTATTCCTAATCCTCCTCCCTCTAGTGGCCACCAATGCAATTCTTTACCTCTGGCTGGGAGAGCAGGACAGTTGGCTTCCTTCAAAGCCAACACCCTTGCTGCTGCATGGACTGGTGAGTAGAAGTGCTGTGCAAGCAGCATCTTCCTTCTCTCTGGAGACTAAATGCATCGCCTCCACCGTACACCTTGATCCTAATAGGCCAGGAAACAAACGTATCCCTCAGGTCTGTGCTGGACTAGAGCACCTCACCATTCCAAAAGCAAAGGTGGAATTTTGAATAGTGATATATAGAATGGGAGAGATGGAACTAAAGTGAATCATCCCATTTTACCCCATGTTCCAATTACCTATTTTTCCTTTCTAAACTACTGAGAAACACATGGTTTACATGGACTTTATCCTACTAGTCCTGTACTCACTGATTCTCTAAATACTTCTGATTCTCAAAGCTTGAATCAGAGAAATTATTTTTCACAGAAGTGAATAATCACAATAATAGATTCAGTAATTTTAAACTCATATAGAATTAAATCATGGATTAACTCCAACTACTGTAGTAAGCACCATAGAAAAAAAAACAAATGAATAATAATAATGTTTTCCTTCTGTGTGAAGTATCATGAAACATGGTTATGTGTAATCTGTGGCATATTTATAATTCCCATCCGTTTTATGTGTGAAATGGCTGGTGATTTATAAAATTTTAAAACCATAGGGCATTACTACTTCTTTTAATAAAATAAAGAATATTTGAAATGAATCATTCAAGTGAATGCCATTATATTATAGTGGCATTTATACATATATCTTTCTTTGTTTCAATTAAATTCCTTTTAATTTAATCCATAAATTAACTTTCCCCTTTTCACATACCAAAAAGAAATCTTCATGATAACAGTAAATACATAATTCAGGCCCTGAGGTAAGGTGGGATAAGCTTATTAAAGAAGAGTCAAAAGAATTTAAGTTTAGGAAATCTAATGAAGTTTAAATGTCGAGGTTGATTATCTCAGAGAAGAGAAGGCTGAGGGAAAGTATATTAGTTTCTTCAAGTATGTGACAGAATGTTGAATGGGAAATTCTTAGTGTCTATTCATCTTTGTACTGACAATTGCTATATTTGGGGATGGTTTAGATATAGTCTTGTCTGAGGCCAAGGAGGGATTAAGTAAATTCTCAATGTTCCTTCTAACTCTGATTCTTTTGTTCAGAAAGGAGATAGTCCAACAAAAAGGGGGACTGAATTTAGGAGAGAAACTATGATTTTATTAAAGTAAAGAAGTATGAAAAATCTGAATGTGTGTTCTTCTTTTCCATGACCCTAGTTTTGAGAAATCATAATAGAAGATAGACTTCTTGTGCTAGGAGATAAAACAAAAGAAAAACAAGGAGGAAGCAAAACCATTGCAAAGAGAATTTTCTCTTTGTTATTTGTACTTCTTTCTTCTCTTGTGGGGCTACCATCCTAGATATTTGAGGTGGTTCTGGAAACTAGAATTCTGCCCAGTTATGAGTGACAAGCCTTTAAAAGGCCATTGCCTTCTTTGGAAGAGAGATGTACAGTGTTTTAAAATTGGCAGGCATAGTGTGATGAGCTGTTATTTCTTGCTAAGTAGTTTGCAAAGTGTGGTCACCAGACCAGCAGCATCAGTGTTATCTGAGAATTTATTAGAAATGCTAATTTGGGACCCATCTCAGACCTACCAAATAACATCTCTCTGGATGGGGCCCCAAACTCTGTTTTAACAAGTTCTCCAAGTGATTCTGATACTCACTCAGATTTCAGTACCACTGGTCCTAGTTCACAGAGAATCTGAAACCTAGGGCTCTAGACACACAGAATTCACATCCTTATCACTGAAGTCTATGTATCTCACTAGACTCATTTTGCATCTAAAACAATTTCTGGAGCATACTAGGAACTCAGGAAATGTTTATAGTAAGTGAATGAGCAAAAGGAGTGAATTACTTTTTACAATTTTATATTTGTGTTATTCTTTCCAGTGGGGGAAATTAGAGTTTAGAATTGCTGTTTTTCTTGTAAGGTGGATCAAAGCAATTGCTAGAGAAAGACAGTATAATTTTGATTATAGTCTTTTGTTTGAATAGGTTGAAAATATTCCCTAGAATATAGAGTATAGATATCAATCATTAGAGTTATTCTTCCTACACATAACCCCACTTTTAACCCTGGGTTCTTTAAATATTGGAGGCTTAGGATGGAGGGAAGGAAAATCCCTAAGGGCTCCAGGAATCCTGATCAAAGGAAGAGCCAGAGTCATATGCTCAGTGGTGGTAAATGGAACTTCATCTGTAGTTAAGGAGTCTTTCAGGGAAAGTCTTTTCTTCTCAGTTTCACTCAGAAACTAAAGATGAATACTAAACATGAGTTTTTAATTGGAATACTCTATGCTCATCTTTCCAAGGTGGTGCTAGGTATCTTGAAACTGCCAAAACTTTTTAAAATGTAAAACAAAGGAACAGGAAAGATCTCAAAGAACTCTCTATTGCTCGTCAGCTCATGACTCGTCAGTGTTCTCACCTATGCTATCCTGCATATGTCTGATTAATAGCAAGACCTTTGGACTTTGAGTTTGGGAGCAATGTTGGTATTTTCTCTTATGAAATCTTTCAAGATAAGAAGTTTTGAGACTGTTTTTCTGTTGCTTAGCAGACACAATGACAAATCTAACACTGCAGGAAACATTACTGGTGATTCAGTCCAAGAAATGGTCTTTTCTCTGAGTCAGTGATGACACACTTCCTTAGCCTGAATAAAAACATTGAGATGCTGTGGGGTGTTGTCTTCAGGATAAATGTGATTTTTAAGATACAGTTGTGACTCTTCCTCTCTGAGAGAATTAAAACTTGACTATTTTCTAAACCATTGTTATTCCCACTATTGTGGGAATTCCTTATCCAAAGTATTGTATACTCTGTAATTAATCTGACTTCTAAACTTATATACTACTACTGTATTCATGATTAATGTGTTAATTGATAAAGCTTGGCCAGTTAGTGAGAACTATACTATTTTAAAATACAAAACTTTAGGAGTTTTTTAAGTAGCAATTTATGATGATATGCCTTTGCTATGACTTTTAAACATTTAAATAATAAATAACATTTCTTATTTAAATATTTGCGCAGGCGGTAAAGAACCCGCCTGTAATGCAAGAGACCTGGGTTCGATTCCTGGGTTAGGAAGATCCCCCGGAAGAGGGCATGGCAACCCACCCAGTATTCTTGCCTGGAGAATCCCCATAGACAGAGGAGCCTGGTGGGCTAAAATCCATGGGGTCACGAAGAGTCAGATACGACTGAGTTACTAAGCACACACAATAAATAATATATGTTTATCTTTTGATTTTAGTTGTATATGCTCTCTTTTTACTGATGTTTGGGTAGATGTATGGTTTTCAAGTTGTAGCATGCATCAGAATCACCTGGAAGGCTTGTTCAAACAAGATTGCTAGATTCTGCCTCCATTTTCTGATTTGGTAGGTCTGGGGCAGACTCCAAGAATTTGCATTTCTAACAAATTTTCAACTGATGCTGGTAATACCAGCATTCACTGGTATCAGTGAACCATACTTTAAGAAACCATACTTCAAGAAACAATGGGCTAGATGCTTAGATTTCATAAAGTAAATTATTAAACTGATAAATCTTTTAGACAATAATCCATATTACAGTTGTAATCACATTACAACTAATCTTTTTAATGATAAATGGTTCTAGCTCATCTATGTAATAACAAATAAAATTTTACAGTTTATGAAACATTTTTTGGTGCTCTGTTTCATTTGCTCATTCTAAATAGCACCAGGAGATAGGTAAAACTTGAGTTTTAACTTGCTGAAATCAAGACTTCAAACTAGTGATTTTCTAAGTGTAGCATTTTCTCTTATAGTAAAAAATGGTCCTTTACCTTGAACAGAGCTTTTTCATCAGTTGACATTATCAGTAGAGCAACAGGCCTACCTTTGCACGAAATGTTCCCTTGGTGTCTCTTAATTTCCTATTCTATTGTTTTCCTCTGTTTTTTTGCATTATTCACTGAATAAGGCTTTCTTATCTCTCCTTGCTATTCTTTGGAACTCTGCATTCAGTTGGGTATATGTTTCGTTTTCTCCTTTGGCTTTTACTTCCCCTCTTTTCTCAGCTATTTATAAGGCCTCCTCAGACAACCATTTTGCCTTCTTGTGTTTCTTTTTCTTGGGGATAGTTTTGGTCACCACCTCTACAATGTTACAAACCTCTGTCTATAGCTCTTCAGGCACTCTGTCTATCAGATCTAATCTCTTGAATCTATTTGTCACTTCCATGGTATAATCATAAGGGATTTGATTTGGGTCATACCTGAATGACCTAGTGGTTTTCCCTACTTTCTTCAATTTAAGTCTGATTTTGCAGTAAGGAGTTCATGATCTGAGCCACAGTCAGCTCCCAGTCTTATTTTTGCTGACTGTATAGAGCTTCTCCATCTTTGGCTGCAAAGAATATAATCAATCTGCTTTCACCATTGACCGTTTGATGATGTCCATGTGTAGAATCATCTCTCATGTTGTTGGAAGAGGGTGTTTGCTATGACCAGTGTGTTCTCTTGATAAAACTCGGTTTGCCTTTACCCTGCTTCATTTTGCCCTCCAAGGCCAAACTTGCCTGTTACTCCATGTATCTCTTGACTTCCTACTTTTGAATTACAATCCCCTATGATGAAAAGGACATCTTTTTTTGGTGTTAGTTCTAGAAGGTCTTGTAGGTCTTCATAGAACCATTCAACTTCAGCTTTTTTGGCATTTTGTTTGGGGCAGAGACTTGGATGACTGTGGTGTTGAATGGTTTGCCTTGGAAATGACCAGAGATCATTCTGTCATTTTTGAGACTGCACCTGAGTACTGCATTTCAGACTCTTTTCTTGACTATGAGGACTACTCCATTTCTTCTAAGGGATTCTTGTCCACAGTAGTAGATACAATGGTCATCTGAATTAAACTTGCCCATTCCTGTCCATTTTAGTTCACTGATTCCTAAAATGTCGACGTTCATTCTTGCCATCTGTTTGACCACATTCAATTTACCTTGATTCATGGACCTAACATTCCAAGTTCCAATGCAATATTGTTCTTTACAGCATTGGACTTTATTTTTACCACCAGACTCGATATTGTTTCTACTTTGGCTCAGCCTCTTCATTCTTTTTGAAGCTATTTCTCCAGTAGCATATTGGATACCTACCAACCTGGGGGTCTCATCTTCCAGTGTCATATCTTTTCACCTTTTCGTACTATCCATGTGGTTCTCGAGACAAGAATACTGGAGTGATTTGCCATTCCCTCCTCCAGCGGACCGCGTTTTATCAGAACTCTCCACCAGGACCTGTCTGTCTTGGATGGCCCTGCACAGCACGGCTCATAGTTTCACTGAGTTAGACAAGGCTGTGGTCCATGTGATCATTTTGGTTAGTTTTCCATATTGTGGTTTTCGTTCTGGAGGCTGACTCATTGGAAAAGACCCTGATGCTGGGAAAGATTGAGGGCAGGAGTAGAAGGGGGTGACAGAGGATGAGATGGTTGAATGGCCTCATTGACTCAATGGATATGAGTTTGAGCAAACTCCAGGAGACAGTGAAGGACAGGAAAGCCTGGCTGCTACAGTCCATGGGGTTGCAAAGAGTCAGACATGACTTAGTGACCAAACAACAGTAGAGCAGCATGATATATTCCCCACTAATAATTTCTCCTTTACTAGCTTGAAATTTCATTTTTTCAAATGTTTTTCCTAAAGTGGTGATTCTCAGCTTTGACTGTTCATTGGAATTACTTAGGGAGCTTTAAACAACTTTGACACTCGGTCCTGCCCCCAGATATTCCAGTCTAATTGTTTAGGAATATTGCATGGGCATCAGATTTTTAAAAGCTCCATTGCTAAGTCTAATGTGTAGCCATGGCTAAGTACTGCCTTTGAGGCTGATTGAAGGTTTATTTAGTCTTCAAATTGCATTCAGATGCAAATACCTCTCGAAGCATTACTCACATCTCTGTTATTAATTGGCTACTAGTTGAATGCAAAGGTTAATGAGCTTTTGGTATAAGTATCTGGGGTGGAAAAGTAACTAGAGGCATCAGAGAAGGGAATGAAAAGAGTGCTAGAATACTAATTAATTTTGTAATTTTGTTTAGTGTGGTCATTGTCCTTGGACTTGTCTTTAGAAAGCTTATTGTAGTTTATTTACATGCTTTCTTCTTTACCTAATAAATCACTTATAAGCATCTAAATAATGCTTTTAAAACTGACTGAAATTGTGTTAAATATCATATTTTGACCTTTTGGCTAAGATCAAGTGAAATTATACTAAATAGATTTTCCAAAACCCTTTTTGCTCATTTCAAGTTTCTGTGTTACTTAGGGAGCTAAAATGAATAAGTGATATATATACTCAACCAACTTTAATTTAGACGCACAAGTCAGAATATGAGGCCCCTGTTTTAACATTTATGAAAAACCGATAACAGACTTTTTTTTCTCTCTTTGTGACTAAAAGTTCTAATCAGAGAAGGCCTTTTATTGTTTTAGGAAATTGTTGTTTTTGTTAGGGAATGAATTTTTGCAAAATGCAGCAGTATTCATGATAATTTCCTCCCCTATCTTTCTAGATGTATTCTCATTTCCCACTATTCAAACCAGTCCCTTTACACCTCACCCCCCAAGTCCTCCTTTATTTAATACAACCCTTAAACTTTAAAGCTTCCCTGCTTGCAATGTGGGAGACCCTGGTTTGATCGCTGGGTCGGGTAGTCCCCCTGGACAAGGAAATGGCAACCTGCTCCAGTATTCCTGCCTGGGAAATCCCATAGTGGTCTACAGTCCCTGAGTCACAAAGAGTCGGACAGGACTGAGAAACTAACAAAGACTTTAAAGCAAAACATTCCAAAACAGTTAACAAGAGTTGCTGCTGTACTGTTGTACCTGCTCTGTTACAATTCAGGAAGTCTCAAGGATGCTTTAGTTGTGCCAAGAAGAGTCAGCCATACATATGTATTTTAATGTATTAGTTTTACATTTATACTCTAAATATACAGTCTTTGTCCTGCAATCCTGTCCTTCAAATTGTTTTTTCTAGGCTTTTCTTTCTCTTTGTATTGAAGTACAAAAATTATATACCAATTTGGTCAGGTTTCTGCTGACAAAGCATCTCTCTGCTAGCTATTCATTACTTAGCAGCTCAGGGGAAAAAAAGAAAAAGATAAGCTAAAGCTATGCTTAGATGGAGGACTGGAAGAGTGAGACAGATTTATTTTTAGAGGCAATTTTGATTTTGTTTGACGATCAAAGAGCACGGATTTTTCTTATACAATGGCATGTTTCAGGAATGTTTCTGATCAATTGTCTTTGACTATTTAAAATGTTATCAGTTTTTCTTTTGCATTTACATAGTCTGTTTAATTTTATTATATGTTTGATGCCTAAATTTTATATAGATGCTTATTTTACTTGTTATTCTTGTTCCTCCCTGGATATCATCTTAAGCCTAATGTGTATGTGTGTGTGTGTGTGTGTGTGTGTGTATGTGAATAGCATATAAATTTTAAAAAGAAATTCTATGTTTTTCGTCTTTCTAAGACAGATTTTTTTATTTTACTGTTTGTGGTTTTACCTGGCTCACCTAGATTCTTGTATGTATTGGAACTGTTTCTACTTTTTAAGATTTTTAAGATGCTTTACATAGTTTCCAGTTACTATTTTGTTTGTATTGTTTGTTTGTTACTGTTCCAGTTTGTATTTTCCTGATTTAGGGTCATATTTTTCACACCGCACTGTGATTCCCCAGGACTCTACAGCAAACTCACAGAGGCACTGCTAAATATTGTACATTTCCAATGGAAACACAATGACATAGGTCATACACTAAACAAATTATTACTTTTGAATTGTTTGGACCTAACTATTTAATAAGTGAAGCTCTTATTTTTTCTCTTCCTGGGAGAGCTCTGAAAAAATTATTGGGACACTAATGGTGCTGTGAACCAAGAAAATCTGAGAACTTTTAATTTAGAGTTAAAATGAGTATCAGTAAAGTTGGACAAAAATTAGTCACCTCACTTCCTTTCAGTAGATGGTGAATTTTATTTCATACAAGGAAAAAATGTATAAAAACTCCTTATTCAGGGTCTTAGTGATGTTCAGAGTTTAAAAATGGAGACTCCTATGCACTTTCATTAAGAAACTAGGGCTTTTGAGTAGTATGTAAATTTCTCCTTCATATCTGTATTATTTTTTCTGATGTGCCCTGCTTGAATATGTTTCCTTCCTCTGTGTTAGTTCAGTTTCAAGTGATTAAAACAAAAGAAAAAAAAAAAGGGAGAAAGGGAAAAGGAAAAAAAAAAAACTATATATTTAAAAGAGCCCCTAATAGCAAATTCCTCTTTGCAATTTACTACCTAACAAGTTTATGTAATAATATACACTATTCTATTTACTAATAATAGATTTTTCAGATTGTTTTAGTGAATCTTTCGTGCAGATTACCTGGTCCCTTTAGAAAGTTAAATATTTCTACCTTGTTTCTATAAAAGCACTTAATGTTACATATTTTATTGTTTTCAAGAATGATGCAACACAACCATAATTGTACACTTAAAAATAAAATAAATCCATTCTGAAATAACAATTTTGAAAAGTAATTATTAGAAAAATATGATGCAATCCTTATGCCAGTACTAATATCTGGCTGAAAGAGACCAGCTCTCAAAGGACTAGATAGAACAAAGGCAAATGCTTTATATATTCACAGATGTCCTTTTAATTTCTTTGCTGATTCTGTTAGTGATGTTAAATATGCCTAAGATATTTAACATCACTAATAATGGTCATTTGACATTATTAGTGAACTAACAGAATATGCTTCATACAAACAAGGGTTTTGAAACTTGACTTTTATAGACTTAGTAAAGATAATAATGACTAACACTTGTATTGCAGCTTGTAAATGACACATACACTGTAACATGGAAACAAACTCAAAGTGGATGGGGTCCCAAAATGAAACAGAAGAAAACAAAATTCAATTATTTTTCGAGTTTCAAGATAGACTTGACTGGAATGAAGTGTGAAAGACTTTAATAAGTCATATAATTGTTTTCTTCCCTTTGATATAGAATTACCATCCATAAGTTACTTTCAGAGTTAAGTAAAAGATAAGAGATGGAAATTTTAGTTTAAATAATTAAAAACCTATTAGTCATTGTCTTTTCTTTCCCTTTGAAGAAATATAGTTATAGAATTAGTTTTTAGGAAAATTCCCTATAAAAGATATTTTGTTTAAGGTTTGTATTGTGTTTGGTTTGAAACTTTGAGGGTCCTGTTACATTTGGTTCCTGTATATACCAAACTTAGACATAAAGCAGATCACTGTGATATTTTTAATGATCCAAGGCCTTTGTAAAAACTGACTTGAGTTTACAAGGAATTAAAGATTTTCATGAGCTTTGTTCATTAGTCCCTAATTTTCGCTTTGCTCTTTGAAAAATAAAATATTTGTTAGACTAGACAATAGTCTATCATTGTATTGACTGTGGCATTCACCTACTCACTCTTTCTCATCATCCCCTTCTTTCAATTTACTTTCAATGTTGAGAAGGATAACATACGGGGTTAGTTGTACCAGGCTCATAGCAGGGCACTTGTGAACATCACAGCTCCTAAAAGCCTATGCTGTGTAGAGAAGAGTGAAAAAGCTGGCTTAAAACTCAGCATTCAAAAAATGAAGATCATGGCATTCAGCCTCATCACTTTATGGCAGATGGGTGGGGAAACAATGGAAATAGTGACAGACTTTACTTTCTTGGGCTCTAAAATCACTGCAGATGGTGACTGCAGCCATGAAATTAAAAGATGCTTGCTCCTTAGAAGAAAAGCTATGACAAGCCTAGACAGCATATTAAAAAGCAGAGACATCACTTTGCCGATAAAGGTCCGTCTAGTCAAAGCTATGGTTTTTCCAGTAGTTATGTATAGATGTGAGAGGTTGGACCGTAAAGAAGGCTGAGTGCTGAAGAATCAATGCTTTTGAACTGTGATGTTGGAGAAGACTCTTGAGAGTCCCTTGGACTGCAAGATCAAACCAGTCAATCCTAAAGGAAATCAATCCTGAATATTCATTGGAGGGACTGATGCTGAGGCTGAAGCTCCAATACTTAGACCACCTGATGTGAAGAGCCGACTCATTAGAAAAGACCCTGATGCTGGGAAAGATTGAAGCAGAGGGAGAAGAGGATGACAGAGAACTAGATTTTTGGATGGCATCACCAACTCGATGGACATGAGTTTGAGCAAGCTCCAGGAGTTGGTGATGGACAGGGAAGCCTGGTGTACTGCATGCAGTCCATGGGGTCTCAAAGCGCTAGACACCACTGAGCAAATGAGCAACAAATGTAGCCATCGACTGCATTTAGCTTAGTTTTCATGTAACATACCCTTCAGAGGAGTATTCCGCCCTTCTTCAGAGGAGTATTCCGCTAGGTAAACTCATACTCTTGGCTGATTCACACTTCTGGAAACTAATATGTTTTTTCTTTTATTTTTCTAATTATTTCTATTTATCATTTTTCTTATGTGGCTTCCCCTATGGAATATACTTTCTAAAAAATTCTTTGAATTCTACTCTGTATTTTCAATATAACTTACGCTTTCTAACTTCTTGTAAAAAATCTTGCATATGAAAGTTTAGTTTGAGAACCTGACATTTTTTACTGTTTACCCTTGCATACTGTGGCTTGCGTTTTCTCTAATGTTAAGATTTATAACTGAGGGCAAGAAATCTCTGCTAACCTAAAATATTCCTCCTAATGCTGTTTTCCTTCCTCTTTCATTTTGTTTCTATTGCTTTAGAGATTGTGTTCTTCCTTAACATAAATAAGGTGTGCGTATATATTTACTCATTGAAAAACTTGGATAGGGCTGAAAGCAATGTTTGAGTGCATTCCTGTTGTATTAATGATCTATGTGTCACAGGTCATGTTTCACTTCACAGAAATTTTGTCCCAAATCTCATTTTTGACAGTCATAACATTATGCATGTTTACAAGGTATTGTGCATAAAATACTTTTGGAAAAAAATAAAGCTTCTTATAATGATAAGCATTATCACAATTTTATAGGATCTTATGATATTACTACTCCCATTTTCTATGTAAACAAAATTAAGATTTTAGTTTAAAAACTGTACAGCTTGTTTATGATTGTGTCCTTGTTATAATTTAAATCTGAAATATTTGCTTTTTGGTTCCAAGAAAAGGATTTCACATATAATTAAAGAAAAGCTTCTTTATTTGGGAATGAATAAAAGAAGCTCAAAATCTTCTTGTACTCCAGCATCATTCCTCTAAGACTTTTAATGAAATACCCAAAACAAATAAACTCCTACTAAAGTTCATGGAAATACCTTTTTAGGATAATATGAGTTAATTCTTTATATTAGGAAACTTGCCTCTCATAAAGTCTTTTATTTCTAGTGTTCTGCCTCTTGATGTGTCTGACTCCTTTGCTACATACCTCACACTGCTAAGAACTGAGACATTTAAACAACTCAAAACCAAATGGAATCTTATCAAATGCCTGTTCTCCAGACTTATATTCTGTAGAATACAGGGGAAAAGCAGACATAGAAGGGGGAAAAATGAAAAATTAAATTGTGGGGGGAAAAAAAGAAAAGCCAGCTTTCATAGAATTTTGGATCTGAAAGAAACATTAGAAATCATCTAATTTTTTTTATCTCATTCTACAAAGGAGAATGAAAACTTGCCTTAGATCATTTACCTACACTGCTAGAACTCAAAAAGAGGTGGTAACTAAATATGGCAGAAATTGGAGTGAAAAAATATATATCATAAAAAGATAAAGTGGAAGGAGATGACCACACAGACATTTGGCTATGAGAATTCTTAAGATCCACGAATATCAAGGAAAAAGAAATCAGACAGCAACTTAACAAAATGAGAAGACTATAAAATTAACAATATTAGGTCTGAAAAGTCATGATCTTATTAGATAAGGTAGCTTCCAAAATATAATTGTAATTGCCTTATCTTCTCCCTTTGTTATTAATGTAATCTCATTGAAGTCAAGTCTGTCTCACTCATTTTCCCCCTTATGATAATAGAAAATCCATGACTTAAACTTAGTAGGAATTCAATGAGTTAAGTTAGACTCTTTCCATGGAAGAGATTACTGTTAATTTGTAATGAGTAGTAGGAATTCCCTTTAAGGATAATGTGATTTCCAATAAACACAGTATTTGTGTGTTCCACCCTATCTAACCATCACTAAACACAGTTGCTCTAGAAAAATAAATATTTTTAGAGCCTTATTTTCCTTTTCTTAATCCTGCTTTCTTAGGATGTTTAATTTTCCTCAAGACAGAAGGGAAGACACTGGAAAGACAGAGAAAGGAAACCTTTGGAAGATAAAAAAAAACTAGCACGAGGCTCTTCAGAAGAAGGAAGCTAATGGGTGGAGCTGATTGGTACCCTGATGCCAGCTGTTAGACCCAAGGCGGATGGGCTTTGCTCTGCCCTACGAATGCTTATGTCTGGCCAATAATCACAGCGCAGCAGCCAGATTCCAGCAGAGCAGAGAGACATTTTTTTTCCTGGCACTTGTTGCTCTCTGGATGCTATCTGCACTAAAGATTTAGATTAAATTAATATTGTTGGCCATATGTTCTGTATACTGTGGTTATATAGTGTTGTCTTAGTTGTCAGCTACTTTGGATGCTGTGGTTAAACAAATTGTTGCCTTAGCCACCAACCACATTTTTACTATAAGCTCTGATTTAACTAACCTCCCCCCTCTTCTTCAGAAAAACTGTTTCTTGGGTAAATACGATGTGCTTTGCCACTAGATTAAATTATCTAAATGTTGATTAGCCCATCAATCCTAAAGTTGCACTTTTTCTCTCTTTCTTTCCCTTATACTCACATGTAGTTATAGACTACACACTTACCAATTGAATGGTCTAGAACTGAAATGCTGGTTCTTATGAGTAGATTTGAGAAGACCTAAAATATCTTTCTCTTGCCCTTAACATCTCTCCCATCCTTCTTAGTTTAATACATGTCACTCTTTTAAATGAAACTTCAAGTGGTTATTTCTGTGCACTAAGTGCCTTCTCTCTACTTTTAAAATGATGAATTGCCCAGTTCAGTTCAGTAGCTCAGTTGTGTCTGACTCTTTCCAACCCCATGGACTGCAGCACACCAGGCTTCCCTGTCCATCACCAACTCCCAGAGCTTGCTCAAACTCATGTCCATCGAGTCGATGTTGCCATCCAACCACTTCATCCTCTGTCACCCCTTCTCCCCTGCCTTCAAAGACCCAGCATCAGGGTGTTTCCAATGAGTCAGTTCTTCGAATCAGGTGGCCAAAGGATTGGAGCTTCAGCTTCATCTCCAGTCCTTCCAATGAATATTTGGGATTGATTTTGTTTAGGATTGACGGGTTTGATCTCCTTGCAGTCCAAGGAGCTCTCAAGAGTCTTCTCCAACACCACGGTTCAAAAATGTAAATCCTTCGGCACTCAGCTTTCTTTATGGTCCAACTCTCACATCTGTACCTGACTACTGAAAAAACCATAGCTTTGACTAGACAGATTTTTGTCGGCAAAGTAATGTCTCTGCTTTTTAACATGCTGTCTAGGTTGGTCATAGCTTTTCTTTCAAGGAGCAAGTGTCTTTTAATTTCATGGCTGCTTCACCATCTGCAGTGATTTTGGAGCCCAAATGCCACTGTTGCCATTGTTTCCCTATCTATTTGCCTTGAAGTGATGGGACCGGATGCCAAGATCTTAGTTTGTTGATCATGGCATTTGAAAAAAATGCCCTGAGAAAAGCAATAAATTAATAAATATTTTTACACATGTATGTATAAAATGATTTAATTATCTGAAAGAAGAGAGATGGGACATAAGAACTCTGAACAGCTTATAAGAGGGATAGAAGAGGGACTGAAAAGGATGCAAGAAATGAGAAGTAGGAAAGTTCTCTAAAGTCTTTACTCAGGGTTGGCCCTATGACTGCAACTGCTGAGCAAAAGACCCTGTATTCTTGAACCATCACCATTTCCTAGAATAAGCACAGAAGATGAAGGATTCCATCCAGGACTTCTTGCTCATTTTCCTATGGTATATGCCATTTCAAATACTAAATGCCATTTCTTCATGTGTACCTTGAGCAGTGATTCAACCTGTGTACTCCTTCCTCCTATTGGACAACATAACTTTTGATGGGCAAGTAGATCATCTGTAACCTTTAACTACTGGCAGAAATGAAATAAAAGATCTGTCAAATTTAAGCTTCCAAGCTAAAAATAAAGGTTATGTTTCTATGTTAAGAAACATGTTTGCTGCCCTGTAGCTCAAATGGTTAAGAATCTTCCTGCAACGCAGGACACCTGGGTTCGATTCCTGGGTCAGAAGATCCTCTGGTGAAGGGAATGGCAATCCACTCCAGTACTCTTGCCTGGAGAATGGACAGAGGAGCCTGGAGGGCTACAATCTGTGGAACTGCAGAGTCGGACATGACTGAGCAACTCACACTACTACTACTAATCAAAATGATAGACGAAAGACTCTAAACAGGATACACTCATTTTAGAGAGTTTAGAGTAAATGTGGTAGTGATATCTTTGTACTTAAATTTTGTAATATGAAAGCAGTAAAATTTTTTTGTTTTTTTTAAACATGGAAGAGGAATTGCATTTAAAAACAGAATTAGGTATAGAATTTGCATGCCTGTAACTTCAGGTGTTTAAGAATAAAATACAATTAGTGCAGTTTTAAGTTTGACCATTTAAATTCTGCTGAACACCTGCATATCTCCAGGGGATATGGGCACTAAACCACCAGAATTTTATTTTTGACTAGGCATGTACTGACTGGTCATACGGACATTTTATGTTTGGGGTTATAAACTATACGTCTTTAGATTTGGAAGCATAGTGGTTTTGTATAACGGGATGTAGTTATTCCCAAAAAGGTTTAAATCAATTTCTTAGCAATGTTTTACAGATTACTTTAAAAGAAGCTATGTACAAGAGGGTTAATCATATAAAAGATTCTAAACTCAATCATTTCTCTTGTTGATTTAGTTTAGATTATTTCCAGTTGATTTAAATTTTCTAACGCTAAAAGCCACATTTTCCTTAATCCATAAGTATGTGTTGAAAAATCCATTCAGTTAAGTGCATTGCCTTAGAGAGCTACTCTGTTGCTACTGACTTAAAGAGAAAAAAAAATCTGTAAACCTGCCCAGTGTCGGGGTATAAGTTGGAAGATTTGTGCTGTTGAAGGAAGACAGTTCAGCATTTTAGGAAGATTTGGAATAGATTACTGGTATAGTCAGTTCTTGAGTGTGAAATACCACACTGTCTAATGTGACATTTTAGAAGAAAATTAATAAAAGATGAATGCAAGGAAAATGTGTCTTTGTAAAATACAGTTATTTCAACTGCTTATTCAAGAACTTTAATTTTTGCTTCATAAAAAATAGCATTCTGAAATTATGAAACTGAAATGCACCCCTAAATATCCTAAATTCCAGTTGTTAAGAAACTGGACATGAGAAAATTAAGTCAATTTGTAATTCTTCACACTTAGCTCAGTATCTCGTAAGAAGTGCAGTGCCTTGTATTCAGTAATTATTCTCTGTTGAATGAATGAATGGATGAGTTAAAGAATGAATGACCCACCAACCATGTTTAGCTGGCCTTTTTAGTTTGTGTACTATATAATTTTAATTACTGGATCACACCAAAGAATAAAATAGCCTTAAAAATAAAGATCCAAAGCAAAGATATGAGATTGTGGATAATTTTTATTTTGCTCTTTCTGTTTTTGTGTATTTTCCAAATTTTTGACAACTAATGTTATGTAGTTGAATTTTTTTCAAGATCGTACATGGATAGAATTTATCTTAAAATCAAATGTAAGTCTTACCTCTAATAACTAGTATCTCATCTGTGATTCAAATTGCAGAGGCCTCGCTTTTATAATTAAGGCTACTTTTAAAACCTAATATCATTATAACCAAACAACATTTCTAATATTTTTTAAGGAAGTAGAATTTTATCTTAACCTGTAGAAACTGAATTGATATTTCTGCCACTGATATCAAGCAATATCAGTCACATTTTGTAATGTTGAAAATGTTTATCCTCCCTCAATAAACATAAAATTAAAAGCTTATCCTTTTCTGAAAAACACCCAAGATACTAGATTGAATGACAACTTTCTTATTGCAAGTATAATCGTATTTTTTTAATTATTAAATATATTTATAAAAGTTAGTCAAAGTTGTAAGTCCTTTGTGTAAATGGATATTTTGAGTCCCCCCACTTCAAGTATAATCATATTTGAATGACTTTTTAAAAATAACCATGCTAACCTATAAAAACAATTCCCTGCTCTTCCTGATAGGAACAAAGTATTGAAGCCAGGCGGATATATATTCTGAGCCATTGTGGCATTTGGTAGTTGAATCTGATGACTAATAATAGAGATTTTTGTCTAGGTGAATCACATGCGCTTAGTTATCTGCCCACTGGAATGACACAATGAGGAGCTATCTGGTAAATATTGTGGAACATCTGTGAATGGGTCAAAGATATGCCTGATATGAATCATTCTTCCCTCAAAAATCTTAAGTTTAATAGTTAAAAAATTCCAAACTGTTGTTGCATAAACTGAGATGTTTGGCCTGTTCAGTGGATTGGGAAGGAATGAATACAACACATACTCTGAGACATTTTACCAGTAAGTTGTTTGGCTGTGCTTTAAAGCTCTAAATTTAGGAAAACCAAAAAACTTGTTGAAGATGATTAGTAAGAACCACTGCAAGTAATCAAATACATCTTCTTCAACTGCTCACCACCATTATGGAGACTATGGGACTTAATAGTTTTCCCTATCAGGGAAATAGATTTCCCATCTTCAAATTCAAAGGACTTAGTTAAAAGTGTGCATAAGATCTGAAATATTTAGCATTGTCTTGTAGATTGACTTTTCTCTGAGACTTTGATAAACCTTATCTTTGCTTCTTTTGATTCTTCCCCACTGAAGAGAAAATGAATCTGCACAAAGTCTATTTCCAGGCATGCTTACAAATAAGAGTGTGTTTGTGTGTGTCCTTGTATTTTGTGAAATGTGAGCAAGTTGTGGTGGATATCTTTGCCAAAAATAACAAACATATATTTAGAATTTTACAGCTTTTATGAGAATATCTTTAGTTGTGGCAAACAAGTTACATAGACCAATATTTAAGGATGAAAAGTATTCTGTAAGTTAATATTTGATGGAATATGTATATATCTGTTTGACGATGGTGTGATCAACAGGGCCAACTTTACAAAAGCAAACAGAGAACTTAATGGGTTGCAGTTCAAAGAGGCTCACTGCTGTCTTTAAATTCTAGACTTTGTGGGCTTTCAGAGAAATAAACCTTTTTTAAATGGAAGGGAGAAAAATGAAATGTGTGAATGTTATGTGTTCCTAACAAAGACTAAATTGATTGGATTTGTCCTACAAAATATTAAAATGTAAATTTGTCCCTAATGTTTTGTTTTTAAATAGATCTACAACCATTGTTTTGCATTGAAATGTATATTCGTACACTTTATCTGATGATATTTTGGGAAAATAAAGTTTCTTTTTTTAAAGGAAAGCATGAAGAAGAATATACATATGGATATACCAATTGTTTAAAATTACCAATAGTTTCTTTTCTGAACTTGAAAACAGTTATGTTTCTAAATATGAGAACAGTGATTTTGCCTAAATTTGCAATATAATGACCAGGACTTCTCTCCTTTTTAGAGAAGCAGTCAAGTATTCTGGAACAGATAAGACAGCATCGATCCAGTGAGGTTGATTCCCCACAGAGGAAAGCTATGCATACCTAACTTGCTGGAAGGTAAACTACTCTTCAATTAATGATGTCCTCCTTCTCTCAAGGTGTCCAAAGACAGGAGGTGGTCTGTAAAAGGTTGGATGACAGCTCCATTGTCCAGAACAATTACTGTGACCCTGATAGTAAGCCACCTGAAAATCAAAGAGCCTGCAACACTGAGCCCTGCCCACCTGAGTAAGTAAGAGAAAGAGAAAAACATTAGATATTCTTATCTGGAAACATACATTCATATGATATTAATAAATTAAGCTAAGAAAATCAAGTAAAACAGCACAGAGGGTAGGATTTTGATTCCTATTTATTCACAAAATTTAGTAAGTAACCCCTTTAGAGCAGGAACTTCAGTAGATTGATCCTGGCATAGTGCTGGCAGTTGTCATATTTCCTTAATTCTAAAGCACATATCTTTCACATTTTAACATCTCTGAAATTAGATTCATTTTGCAATTGATGGTGTCTTACAGTAATAATCAGCATTATTTTTGTTTAATGGTATATAAAATAATGATATCTTAGATTCAGTAAACTATGAAAGATTGGCATGCAGTCCTATCTTTTCCAGATATTTATCTTAAAGGCTTACAGACTTTTTTAGTTGTTTAGAAATATTCTGTAATGGAATATCAGTGCTTTAATTTGCTGACCCGGTTTTAAATTTTGTCATCCTAAGGCATCCTGTCTTCTAAGTGTTGAACACAGGCATAGAAGTGTACTTCAGTCCCTTTCCGTTGATTAATGTAGCAATTACAACTTACTATAAAAGGAGGCAGAAGAAGAGAGCCCATCCATCTTAATGATGACTTTTAAAAAATTCAAAAATATGAGACATGCTGTCAGTGGCCACACTCTATAATATGAAAGAAAGGTTTTTTGATTGAGCAAAAGGCAATAATTATGTGCAAAAAGATGAAGATAATGAGTTAATCCTTATCATGGATGGAAGACAGAACATGTATGGAAGGCATTTCATTCTTCTTTCAGAAATCAGAGAAACCATTATCCCAAGGTTAGCTAATTATTCCCAACATGAAATTTATTTAAAAAAAAGAAAGTAGGCAAAGGAATTTATGTATTCCAGGCTCTCTAGAACTGGAGAGAGAAATTCTATAACGAAGTAATTCTTTTTCTAAAAGAAAGAGTCACAAAAATCTGAGACTTAAAATGGATAAAGAATTCTGGTCCCTAATATGGTTTAAAAAAAGGCTATGGCATAGACAGAAAGCAAAGAGGAACTAAAGAGCCTCTTGATGAAGGTGAAAGAGGAGAGTGAAAAAGCTGGCCTAAAACTCAACATTCAATCTTTCTCTATGTTGTTTCCTATTTTATTTATTTTTAATTTAAGTTTATTTTTTTTTCATTTATATGTTTTTATTTTTTTTAATTAGTTTATTTTAGTTGGAGGCTAATTACTTTACAATATTGTAATGGGTTTTGCCATACATTGACATGACATACATGTCATGGTTTTTGCCATACCTATGACATAATACATATAAAAATTTTTAAATAAATAAATAAAATCTGTTTTTAAGAACACTACACATTGCCCATTTTTTGGGAAAAAAAAAAAACTCAACATTCAAAAAACAAAGATCATCACATCTAGTCCCATCACTTCATGGTAAATAGATGGAGAAACAATGGAAACAGTGACAGACTTTATTTTCTTGGGCTCCAAAATCACTGTAGATGGTGACTGCAGTCACAAAATTAAAAGGCGCTTGCTCCTTGGAAGAAAAGCTATGACAAACCTGAACAGCATATTAAAAAGCAAAGACATTGCTCTGCCAACAAAGGGCCGTCTAGTCAGAGCTATGGTTTTTCCAGTAGTCATATATGGATTAATGAGAGTTGGACCATAAAGAAAGCTGAGCACCAAAGAATTGATGTTTTTGAACTGTGGTGTTGGAAAGACTCTTGAGAGTCCCTTGGACTTCAAGGAGATCAAGCCAGTCAATCCTAAAGGAAATCAGTCCTGAATATTCATTGGAAGGACTGATGCTGAAGCTGAAACTCCAATACTTTGGCCACCTGATGTGAAGAGCCAACTCTTTAGAAAAGACCGTGATGCTGGGAAAGATCAAAGGCAGGAGGAGCAGGGGACAACAGAGGACGAGATGGTTGGATGGCATCATCAATGGACATTAGTTTGAGCAAGCTCTGGAAGAAGGACATCGAAGCCTGGCATGCTGCAGTCCATGGGGTTGCAAAGAATCAGACATGACGGAGTGACTAAACAACAGCAACAAAGTATGGTTAAATCAGGATACATTTATTGATATGTGTTCCAAAACAATAATACCTTCTGAACTTTCAATAGCCAGAGTCAGTATCTGCCTGAATGTTTTAATCTTTAAGGGAAATTGTGGCTCAGACAGTAAAGCGTCTGTACAATGCAGGAGACCCGGGTTCAATCCCTGGGTTGAGAAGATCCTCTGGAGAAGGAAATGGCAACTCACTCCAGTACTGTTGCCTGGAAAATCCCATGGACGGAGGAGCCCAGTAGGCTACAGTCCATGGGGTCGCAAAGAGTCGAACACAACTGAGCGACTTCACTTCAGTCTCTGGAAAAGTTCAGTGGCTGCCAAATGAGGAGCACACAGAATCTAGGGTGATAGAAGTTTTTATTTTAGAATTTATTTATTTTATTTTTGAAATTTCATGTCTCTTCTTTTTCAAATGTGATCACTATGTAACTAACACCTTAAAATCCAGACATGGGAAAGTATAGAAATACAACCTATGGTATGTATTGCAAAGACAAGATATTTAATTATTTTTTATTTTCCTTTCTTCTGCTAATTATTTTTGTAAATTTGTCTCAACAGAAACTGAAAAGCTATATAAAATAAAGTGATGCTCAAAGTGCACAAGCTGTTTTTTGACATTTCTAAAGACCTAAGTGTATTTCCATATAATTGTGAACCTCAACCTAGTTAAGTTACTTCCCTAACACTCAGTACTTTTGAGTATTATGTTTATCATGATAAGCCATTTAAGGCATTTGAATGGGCGTGGTCACACTTGTTCTATTTGTGCCTCAGCCTTTTCAGTTAAGTTCAAATGCCTGTTATTCAAGCATCCTTTGAGATTTCAGTGGTTGGTCATTCCATCCCATATATTACATGCTTGTATATTACATTGAAGTTTTTTTGTAACACTTTAAGGATAATTGACATATTGGAATTAACCTAAACAATTAAAATTGTTTTGTATTTCCCTTTCTTTTGTAGTTCTAAAATAAAAAGTTACTTCTTAACTTTTTTGTTGTTTGGAGATAAGAGAATGGAATTTGAAAAAGAAAATTCAGTCAGTTTTCTTTGTTGAAAAGAGCTAATATACATATTTAAAATATCCTTTATTAGTGTAGTTTTTCTTGTTAGTTCCTTTTTAATTTCTTCCTTATTTCTTTGAATTCAGACTATGAAAAAGGGATTTTTTAAATTTAATTTTTATTTTTTATACCCCAATACCAAATGAATAAGGAAATCTTAATAAACTATCCAGAATGGTTATCATATGTAATAAGATTCCCATTACATTGGTATTATAGAGATAAGGCTCGCTGAAAGACTACTGAATTCAAAAAGACTTAAAAAGAGTGTGGGAGAAAGAAGTTTTTTCAGATGACAATGTGACAATCGTGTTTGGTTTTTGTAATACACATTAAAGCATAAAATTCCTTAAATATAGATAAATAGAAGAAAATTTTAAAAACTTAATAATACTTGTAAGATCATGGTTAATATTTTTCATCTTTTTTAATGTCTACATTGGCACGTGTATATAACAAAGTGGTATTATATTATTTGGGCTTCCTTGGTGGCTCAGTGGTAAAAAAAAAATACACCTGTCAATGTAGGAAATGTGGGTTCAGTCCAGGGATCGGGAAGATCCACTGCAGAAAGAAGAGGCAACCCACTCTACTATTCTTGCCTGAGAAATCCTATGGACAGAGGACTCTGGCAGGCTACGTCCATGGGGTTGCAAAAGGGTCAGACACAACTTAGCGACTAAACAACAGTTATTTATGATGTCTTGTAGTCAGTTCTCAGCATATTGAACATTATGTTGTTCTGAACATTAAACACTGTCTACAACATTTAGTAGATACGTCATGTTTATTTGAATTGACTTTCCACTGTAGAACAATCTTCTCTGGGTCCTAGCTTTTGATCCCTTTCTATTCCACAGCATTAACCATTTTTGCTTCTCAAATTTCTGGTGTAAACGGAATTATGTATAACCCTCTGGGACACATTGTCATATCGCCCTCTAGAAAGAATGTATAAAAGTGTATTCTCACTGATAGTATGTACATAAGACTGTTGTTTCCCTAACCTGAACTACACTTGGTAATATTATTTTTAAAACAATCTTTAACTATTTAAAGGGGAAAAAACCCTTGATATCTAATTGCTGTTTAAGTTTTGTACTTCTAGAATTGTTGATGCAGCTAAACATTTAAAAATTATGTTCAGTGGTCATTTCTTTTTTGTTTTTCCTCTTCATGGCCTGTGCCATTTTTCTATCAAAGTGCTTATCATTTTGTTACTGTTTTGTATGAAGTCTTAATGTATTAAGAATATTAACTCTTTTGGAAATATTTTTTCCTAGTTTGTTATGATCTAGTTTTACTTATAAAAGTGTTTTTTAAATACTGTGTAGGAAAGCTATCTAACTTGTATTTCTTTCATTGGTATAATGTTAAGAAGGCCTTACCCACTTTATATTTATGCTTTCAAAGTCTTTTTTTTTTTATGTAAACTCTAATCTATCTGAAATATATTTGCCTGCTTGGAGGAAAGGATCTATATTTATTTTCAAATATTACTGTTTTCCCAGTACCATTAATTTATAATCCTAAATGGTACTTTTTAATCAGAAATTATCTTTTCAAATAATGAAATATTTTAAATGTCCTTTAGTCATATTGGAGACTTTTTAAGTAGAGAATGGGAAAAAAAAAAGAGGGCAATAAGATTTGTCCTTATATTATGTAAAGAAAATGACAGGGACTAGGAAGAATAGACAAAAGAGGCATTGATAAAGAAATACTGATAATCGTGTTTATTTGAGAGACTTTAAAAAGCCAAAGGAAGCCTTGCTGGGAAAAAGTAATGTGGTCAGAGGAGCAACTCTTTTATGAGAATAATAGTCAAGGTGGTGAGGTGACTAGGGAGAGAGAAAAAAAAAAACAAGAATTCTAGAGGCTTTGAATGAAAATGGTGGGATTCATGACATAGGCAGAAATCATTAGGAAAAGGAAAAGGGAGGAGTTGATATTAAAGAGCATGACTGATAGGAAGTTGGTGCCTCACCATAGGAAAAGGAAGTAATGTTGAGTTAGAATCCAAAGAGAAAGGCCAAGAGTTCAGTTTTGACCATGCTGTCTTTTAATAGCAAAAATATTTCTGTATATGACCTCATGTGAAGAATCGTTAAATACTGAATATAAACCTGTATGTAACTTTGATTTTTAAATTTGTGAAAATCAGAGAGGTGAAAGCGATAGAATACAGTACATGGTGCTGTACCGTGCTTAGTCCTGTCCGACTCTTTACAACCCCATGTACTGTAGCCCACCAGGCTCCCCTGTCCATGGGGATTTTCCAGGCAGGGATACTGGCCTGGGTTGCCATGCCTTCCTCCAGGGGACCTTCCCAACCCAGTGATCAAACCCAGGTCTCTCGCATTGCAGGCAGATTCCTTACCGAGCCACCAGGGAAGCCCTATAAAAATAACTATAGTACAAGGCAAAACATGTTAAGTATGATAAGAGTTGTAAGCGAAAGGAGTCAGACTGGAGAGAGATTTTTACCCAGGGGCAAGGTTTTCTTTAATAGTATCTTTTTATTTTGAGTCATTGCACCTCACTCCCATGTACAACTATACTCTGTTATAAGTTTAGGAAAAGATCATCAGATTCCTGTATAAAACTCCAAAATGTCAGACCTGGGAGGGATCCTAGAAGTCAACTCCCATCATCTCATTCCCTTCCCCCAGTATTATTGTTTATCCTCTTAATGTACAGATACTGTAGATTGGATTACACAGGCTATATCAAGCCACTCTTATTTCAGACACTCAAAAATGAATCCCACTAACTGTATAGCTTCTTCATCCTGGTGAGAATGAAGACAATTTTATTGTAGGTTCTTCAGCTCAGAAAGAAATAGCCCCAGTACTATGCAGATTATATTGATTCAGCAGTTGATAATCTCTGAGAATTTTTATGCTCATATTTTACCACTGAATCTAGAGCATGAAAAAAGAGAAATAGGGAGAATGTCATCAGAGGGTCAAATACATGGAAAATGATGGAGGAAACAGTCTGTCTTAAACTGGACAGAAGAGTGGTGAAACTGGGACTAGTAGATATAGTGGTAAAATTGCAAAACTACTTAAATATCTGGATGGTGATTTAATCCTTTAGAGAGACATGGGAAGGGATGATTTGCTGAGCAATAAAGATACAACAGGGAGGGACTGAGTGTGAAGCCTGAAATCAAAGTTAAAGTCAGAAGGGAAATTAGGAGGATAGATAATGTTTTTACTTTCATACATTCCGAGTTAAATGCTAGAGTGATACATCTAGGCTAAGAGATGGTTGGCAGTAAGAGAGAGGATGAAGAATAAAAAGGCAGAGGTGGCCCTGGCCTTGTGAGCAAAAGTAACAGCAACACCTCCTGAATCATTGCTGTTACTCTGGGCACCTGTGTTTAATTTGAAGGCCTCCATCCCTCTTACATTATGAGACCTAATGAGATCATGGCTGGAGGTGGTATGACTGAACTTTTTGTGGCTGAGTTATACACATTACTGTTTTATCCCCTAATCTTGGTGATGAAATCATTGTTTCGAATTGAATCAGAGTTTCACTATGGCTGGCATGCAAGTTATTATTCTCAGTACACATTTTCCTCTTTACCAAAAATGGTACTAACAACTTAGGATCCTATTCATCTGTGGAAAACAAAATGGAAAGAATATGAAAATCACTTTAAATCTCCTCTGGAAAATGACTTAGAAAAAAGATGTTAATGTCAGATTTCTAAAATTCCAGATTAAATTGTCACTCTTTAAGTAAATTTTAGATTGAAAAATTATAAATTTTTGACAAAATATATTTTAAGTTTGGGAAACTGGTTAATTATGATATTTCTAAATGCTGGTTTCCCTCTGTCAGTAAAGATAATAAAAATAATAATGAACAAAGGCCATTGTGGCTTATTTGGCTGAGTGTAGGCTCAAATTTAGGATACTAGTACTCTGACTTCACTAAGGTATTATCTTCCACATACAAAATTGGCACAAATGAATTAAGCTCATGGAAAGAGGTGACATTTGTTCTTAACTTTTATACTCTTCTCTCTGGTTAGTCTCCTACCCAAGAGCATGAGCATCTCCATTTAGGATGTATGCATGATTTATAAGCATGGATTGAAGAAAATGTCTTTTGGCCTCATGTTTCTGGTTTAGATTCTACTATTTGTTAGAAATGTTGAATTGTTGGAAGTGAAATTCAGTGAATAACAGTGGATGCAGGATCTAGTTCTAGCTCCATCATTGCACTTATCATGATTTTGGAAAACTGCTTTCCTAACACAGTGTCTTACTTACTTCTATAAAACAAAGCACAGTGCCTTTAGCATAGTAGGCATTCAGCATATATTCATGACATTAAATACAATAATGTATCAGTCAGGACTCTGGTGAAACTAGCACAACTTCAACTTTGGCTAGCTTCTGCACTGAAGAGAATTTATTGGTTTATATTAACAAAGCTGAGGGAAGTATAAAAGTGGACCTAGCTTCAGGAATGGCTGGAATCAAGCACTCAAATACTTTCAAGACTCTAGCTCCTCCTCTGCATTCTTTCAGATCAGTTAATTCCACTTGACAGGAAATATGGCCATCATCGGCTCTTATATCTTTATACACCCTTGTGACCAGAAAGGAAAGTATTCCTTTTGCTTACATTTAGATGTAGAAATTCTAAAGCTGAATTCTTCTTGGTTTGGTTGGGATCATGATTCATACCCTTGGACCAATTAATGTGCCCAAAAAAGTGAGTCCTGCAGAAATATGACACAGACACAAACATACACCTGAGATTGCATATATGAAAGTTCATTGATGACTTCAGGCATGGTATACCTACAAATATGAGATATGTTCTTTTATTAAGACATTACTGTTTCTTCCCACATTAGCTCTGTAGAAGCTGTTTTTAGGAGTTAAGGGGGTCAAAGCAAGGGATCTCCATGTTTTCACAGCCCTGGCTCAGCACTCTACTCCTACTGCAGAGTTTTCAGCACTCCCGTGTCTTCTGATGGATACCTGGGCCATCTCTGCCCCTAGAAGGACAGTAGAGACCTTCTGTCTTATGCAGAGCGTGATGTACATTTCTGGGAGTCAGGAAACAAATCCCTTGCTCCTGCAGGGTGGTTTCATCACCAAACACTCAATTGAGGGAGAACCGCTCTCAATATAACAATAAAAATGGCTTCTGTTTCTTGTTTGTTGTGTGTCACATGTTGTAAGGAGCTCCTGAGACCCTGTGACTAGCATATCTTCTCTTGGTCATGTTCAGGGTGATAGCTTGAATTTGGCCATAACGAAGTATCTGTATCACAAAAACTGGCAAATGCAATGGATCAGGACTCTCTCTCTCCCAGGAGGAGCCAGTTTTTAACATTTACCAGCACGTGGCTTGGAGCTTCATATGTACCTTGCTTAATCCTCATGAAAATCTCATGATTGGTAGTTATCCTCATTTTAGAAATTAGTAAAAAAAAAAAAAAGGAGAAAAACAAGTTTAAAAACACATAATGCTTTGCTTGTTTGAACCTGGATTTGCCTTCTGCAAAGCCCATGCACTGTACTCTAGAAAGCGGCTAACAGTGGTTTATCTTTTCCTTATGTATATGGAAGAAGTTCTTCTGTTTGTCATTTGTCACATCAACAAACACTGAAATGTTAGCTCTTCTGGGAAGAGGAGGTAGTCCGCTGATACCGTGCCTTCACTCTGCTGAAATCTCTGGCTGCACTGAGGGAATGCTTTTCTGTGTTTCTTTCACTTCCTGCTGCAGGTGGTTCATTGGGGACTGGTTGGAATGTAGCAAGACTTGTGATGGTGGGATGCGCACAAGGGCAGTACTCTGCATCAGGAAGATTGGACCTTCTGAGGAGGAGACACTGGACTACAGTGGTTGTTTAACACACCGGCCTATTGAAAAAGAGCCCTGCAACAACCAGTCGTGTCCACCTCAGTGGGTGGCTTTGGACTGGTCAGAAGTAAGGAAATCTGAGGCTGTATGTTTTGAGATGTCTTAACTATCAATACCAAAGCATTTAATATTAAGGACACCTGAGCGTGTGAGCATCTTAGAACTTAACAAGTAAGGACTGCATAACAGTGAATTTGGCCATGTATATTTTTTTGCTGCTTGCCAGGAACTAAAGGTTTTGGGGGTCAGGAAACTCAATGAGAAACTAGTAATCAATTTGATTAAAAACAAACCTGAAGTGAATTTGAGAGACTATTATAGTGAGTTAAGGTTTATATCTATGTACATATATATACCTTATATATTTTTTTTTCTTTTTCTTTGCTATTATTGAACAGCATTTATAGGCTTAAAATGAGTGATATGTTTATCTTTTTTTCAAAGTAATGTTCAAGCCTAACTATATAACTCTTACATATGAATTTGTTAGTTTATTGTCACATGTTATATATCTATATATATTTTAATTGCTTCTGTGGAAGAAATATGGAGTTGAGGGTTATAACATATCAAAAAGTCAAATTCAGATTTTATCATTACCTCCAGTTACATGATCAGTGAGGAAGAGCTGACTAAGATAATGTTTTTGTGACATACATGTAGAGTCAAATATAATCCCAAAGCCTCAGAGAAACAGTCTTATGAAAAATGAGCTAAGAGGTAGAGTTAATTGACTCTTCATTCTGCATGAGACATACACATATACATATTGTACCATTCTCCAGTTTTCCTAAAGAGGAACTGAATCTTTCTCAAGTGTTGTTTAGTGTTAGAAAGGATGAGTATCTGGCTATATAACTAAAGGTCATTTTTCTAAGTTAGCAAAACAGGATGCATTTCCTGCTGGAAACATTGTGGTACTTGCTTTAGGTATTTCCTGTAGACCTCATAAGTTTGTCAAAAAATAAACAAAAATAATTAAACATTGTTCTTTAGGAACCTATGGATGTAACTTTTCTCCCTGTGAATCTTACTACTTGAGTGGCCTTATTTTGTTAGAGGGCTGGGGTTGAAAGAGAGACTGAAATGGAGATTGTACATTGAAATGGAGATTCTGACCAGTTGTGGTTATCTGTGGAATCTTTGGGAGAAGTTGGGAGTGTTCTCCCAAGTTTCCTGGCCATAGTCCAGCTTCAGTAATTATATTCTGCCTACATAACTTTTATTTGTGTTTCAATCAAATGTAGAGATATTCCCAGTATCATTCACTCAGTGATTATGGAAAAGGTATGAACTCTTCTGTTACCTACAGTGGGCAGATTAACTCCTAAATTCATTTGGAAGATAAAATCCATTGATAAAGAAGAGACATTTTACAGAATTGTACATGTTAGTAGTTGTTTTACTTGCAAGTCAGTGCCCAAAACCCTTGTAGAAATTCATAAATAGTTGTTGATAATGATGGCAACATTGCTACTGGAAAATCATAATGGGAGACCTGATGATTGGCTGCAATGTTTGAAGGATTTTAGGCCAACTCAATAAGTATAATTGGGTGCTTTCTAACCTTACTGGGATAGGGATTAAGGAGAATTCAAAAGAATCTCATAAACTTGGGAAAATAAGGAATATCTATGAAACAACTGGAGAATAACATAAAACAGTGTTTAACACAATGATGGATTGTATGAGTGATACAGAAATTCAGAGCTAAGAAGGTCAGAATAGCCTGGAGTAGAATCAGAAGGCTTTTTAGTTGATGAGAGTTGAACTGAATATTGTAGGAGTGTAAAATTTGAAGCAGGGAAGAGAACTGAGAAACTGGAGAAGTATTCCTGATAAGAGAAACAACAAAAACACAAAGAATATGTGGTGAAAGTAGGGTGGGAGGAAAGGATTTGTTTTAAAGAATAAGTGGAAGATAAGATTGAAAAAGTAGTGATAGGTTAAAGAAGGCTTGAATACAGAACTTTATACCACATCATTCTTCTGCAGAAAGTAGAGAAAAACAGACAAGTTCAAAAACAAAAACTAGAAAAAGACTTCTGCCAATCACTAAATCAGCAAAACCTTCTCATGTGCAGACTCACTTCACATTGGTCTCTGGACCTACATTTTTCTGTGTCATTATATTTTTATTTTTAACATAAAACACCAAATATTACCACCTTAAAAAAATAGATTGTGTGAACTACTGTATATTTCCATTTCAAATACCATTTTAAGATTTTCTTCCTAATTCAACCTCATGTAGGTTGTAATTACCCTACTCTTAGCATTTCGATTCTCATCTCTCCAGTCTTATAAGTGACTTGCTCAAATGATTCTATGAGGCTGTTAGGTACTCCTGGAATCTGCCTGAAGAAATATATGTAAGTGAAGGGGACTTCTAATCACATTTCTGCTATCTCTTTAAGATAGCTGAGTCAAAGCTTAGGGGAGAGAAGTAGAGGGCATGGAGTGCACATGTTGGGACTATCACCACTCCCCCCACCCCCCCCAAAAAAATTAGTGGGCTATTATCTCTCTACAGGCAATGCAGGAAAACTATTCTGGGGTAAGCATGAGTCAGGAAATCCTGCCATTACCATCTCAAAGATTCCAGTTGAACATCACCAATACCATCATGTTGACCCTTTGTTCTCGAGGAGAGAGGATTTTTGCCCCATTCAGTCTCTCCTGTGTATTTTCCAAAGGAGAGGGTGTACTCTCACTGTTCTACTTCCCTTTACCACAAAACCTACCTCTTCTCTAGGTGAATTAAAGATAAGTAAAAGTAAAAAACATTAAGTGAAAAAATGTTTCAGTAGCTATGGAGAACAAAGTGAGCATAAGGAGCCTGATCTTCCCAGAGGAACGTAACATCTCCCACTAATGAAAAGAGGGGGTCCCAGCAGAGGAGCAGGCAGTGTTCAGGCTCTTTCACTTTACTTTTGCAAAGATATTTCACACAATAGCTTTCTGACACGCCCATGAAAACTTTCCTTCTTTTTCTGCCCCCTTCCCACTTCCAACTATCAGCTGTCTGAGCTCTGCTAATCACAAGGGTGAGGTTCAACTGGTGAAAACATGTTGCAGTAAGAGGAATGTACCCTCTGACCTTTTTCTTTTCTTTGCCGGCTGCTCTCACATAAAATTTCCATTGTTGCAAAGCCAGGAACCATTTTCCCCATCAGTGAATCCCACCCCATGCTTATGGCAAAAAAAAAAAAAAAAAAAATTCAGCCAAGTTACCTTCGTGGAAAACGACTTTTCTGCAGTCTTTTGTGGAACTAATGAAGCCATGGCTTTCCCACTTCCTACAATCTAGCCTCACTCCTGGGATCACCCATGCTATGTTGGACTTAAATGGCTTTCTGTTTTTGCCCTGTCTTGGCATGTGACTCTGAAAGCATTGCTGTGTGCTATAGATGGACTCCAGCAATCCTTAGCCATTCTTTTGATGTATAAAAATGGTTTCTTTTGACTCCCACAGAGTACCCATTGAAAAAGGTCTGTTTTCTTGTACTTATTCTTTGACAAGTCGATGACTGGCATCATACTCAATTGACTTTATGGGATTTACATTTAGGTAGCATTACTTAAGGAGGATGGGGGTGGGGGAAAATATACCTCCAAGTCATTCTTTGTTTTAGTAGATACTTATGCTATCACCTGGTTTACTCCTAGGTTCTACTCTGGTGCCATAACTAAGTAAATTAAACCCACTTATCCAGAGAGAATTCAGTCTAACCCCAAAATATTAATGTTTCTATCCTTTATAAGTGAGAGCCAAATTATTTTCCCTGGTGTGGTTTCAAATTTTCTTTCTGCAAAATGTGTTTTTGCTTCTTAATCATAAAATGTTAAACTGAAGTATAAATCTATCTCTTGTAAAAATCACCGTCTATATGCAACTGAGATAAGAACAAAAAACAAATGGTCTGATCAGATTTTAAATAATTGTAAGATTCTGATTATATGAATAAAAGAAGAAAGATAGATGTTTTATAATATATACAATAAGGAGAAATAGTGAGAAATAATTATACTAAAGAATCATTATCCACTGAATTACCTTCCACCCAGCTATTATAAGAATGAATTGTGGAGAAGGAAATGGCAACCCACTCCAGTACTCTTGCCTGGAGAATCCCAGGGATGGCGGAGCCTGGGGGGCTGCCATCTATGGGGTTGCACAGAGTCGGACACGACTGAAGCGACTTAGCAGCAGCAGCAGCAGTCTGATAGAATGCTGTAGTAATTGAACTGATGGTTGTTAACAGACAACATGAGCAGTGATTTGGAGGAAATTATTCATTTGTTACATTTTTGGCTACAAACTTTACTGTCCAGTGAAATGATTAACTTATGCTGAACAGAAGACAGTAATTGGAGATAGAAACAGTACCCATGTAATCTTTGGCTGATACTGTTTTCAGTCTGTTGTACCAAAATAATTCACAAAGATGGTTTCAGGTTGTCTCTTGTATACAAGGTCTGCATCATGAGATGACTGAACATTGATTTGTTAAATCTTCCCATGTGTTCCCTGCAGCCTGAAGCAAGTTCTCCTCATTCGTGCTATGGTCCCTTCCTGGTTCTAGAGATTGGTCCACTTCTGTTTTGAGATTTTGTAGATCCATGTAACTGAGGACCTGAGAGACAAAGATGACATCATAGAGTAACATGAATAGACATTCTATATTTGATCATCTTGAGCTCCTATGTACAGACTTTTTTTGCTCCAGTTATTAGTTAGACTTTACATTTGGAGACTGTGGCTAAGTAGTAAAGTTTATATTTACTAAAGCAATAAAAATCATGTTTGCATATTTTAGCATGTTAAAAGAATGAATTGAATGGATTTTGATATTTATAACTAGACTTTAGTCTAAAAAATGACTTTATTACTGAACTAAGTATTCAGTTTCTAATTATTTCTAATGAATTTTACCGCATACTCAAAAAATGTGCAAAAATATGCCCTTTACATGAGTGTAGACTAATATTGTCTCTAAAAAAATGCTCTGAATCATTCATGGTTAATTTACTGCCTACTAATCATATGCATAATCATGGTTACTCTTGATTTTCTAGGATTTCTTATTTTTTTTTGGTAACTAAATAAAACTGAGGCTGTCAGATAGATAAACTTCTTTATTCATCAGAAGGCTAGAGAGGCAAAGATGAAATGTAGCCTAAATAAAGCGGAGGGACAAAGTAAAAATAAAAACAAGCTGAGGGATGTCTCTGCTTGAGCATCGCTGACATAAGGTCAGAAGAATTTGCAGGATGAAGCCCTACTTAAATCAAAGCCAGTCTGAGTAACATCCCCTTGCCTTTATTATTTTTTACAAGCAATTTTTAAACACTTAATTTTACAATCACCCTCTGAAGAGTTGAGATTATGACTGTAGACATGTAATATTCATGGCTAGATCTTCAGGGCTTGGGGCCGTTGTATTCATTGAATCTTAATGTAGTTCTCAGTCATTCACTATTTTGAGAATCCAATTCATTATCTCTTTATTTCCAGTGCTATAGGATAGAATATCCGTGGCTTATTTAGTGGAGCTTGGGCTATAATTTTCTAAAATTATTCCTGGCCTCAATAGAAGATGTATGTTAAGCTTTGCATATAACTTCACATTGTCCCACAGAGGATTTGTACATTTATCTTTCAGATCATTATCTTTTTCAGAACTGCCGTGTGAATTTATCTGCACTACTCAATACTTCAGCTTCCCACTAGTAAAATGAGTGTGAAAACAGCACTTTGTGAGGTTTCTGTGACGATTAGGTAGATTATGATATGCAGAGAGCTTAGCACACTTAATAAATTTCAGTGTTGCTTTCTCTTTTTATTCTTCTCCCTATTGTCATCGATCTCATTTGTTTTGTTTTGTCTTTGGTTCCCTGGGGACTTCTCAGAGACAAATGAATGAATCGTCTGTCTTTGCATTGTCTGCTTCCCCTAATTGTAAACAGGACTTTGGCACAGGCTCTTTGGGAAAACTGCTAGATATCACTACAGTGTTCAAATAAGAGCAGAAGCTTCTTGCTACTGTAAAAAGATATTAGAATAAACAAGAGACTTATGTCCCAGGCTTTAATTAACTTTATTTTTTAATTGCAATATCGTTGATTAACAGTGTTGTGCAGATCTCTGCTATCCAGCGCAATGACTCAGTTACACCCATATAGACATTCTTTTATCTGAGGCTTTAATATATATACATATGCTTTTAAAATATGAAGAGAGAAAGAGAAAGGCTTGAGTGCATTTTTCAATAAATTTTCCCAATGTAGAAAATTAATCATAGCCTCAAAATATTGACTGAACACTAAACTGAATACTAAATACTGATCGGAATTCCCTGTACATCCTATATGTCTCGGCTCATATCCCTAAAGTCAAGTACCCCTCTTTCCTCTTGTACTTCACCACATTTATTTTTATAATAATTAATACTTATGTATTCATGAGACTTTGTTTCTATGAATGCTAAGAGCTAAAGGATGGATCAGAACAGAAGCCTTAGAATTTAGTTCCAGCTCTACCATTTGCTATCTGTTTAACCTCAATTAAATTGTTTACGCTTCCTGTAAAAGACTCAAAAATATATATGAGAATAATGTACTGAACTGTGAAACTCTAGTGGAATATAAAGCAGTAGGATTATCATTGTCAGTAATAATATTAAACATTAAGAGAGTGACAGAAATTCTCTAAGGTTGTGTCTTCTAACTCTGATAAATGGTAGAAGAGACTTGTGTGAAGTCAAGAGGACCAAACACAAGTGGAGCAAGCTCAAGAGACTCAAATCAGGGTTCTATTCATTCTACAGAATGCATGATTGCAAGATAGTGTTGCATGTCTAATGATTTGAAATATAAATATATCTTGAAATATAAAGTAAAATATTTTGAAATATAAAGTAACACGGCTGTGGTGAGGATTAAATGACATAATATATACAAAGTTCATGGTCTAGGGTCTGACATCCAGGAAACACTCAATAGATGTTAACATTAGGTCTGCCATTTAATCACTGCATGTCTTTGTACCAATCACTTACCCTAAGGTTTTTTTCTTCCTTTTAAACATAATTGTCATCTCATAGGATTTTTGTGAGAACTTTGTCAATTACAGCACTTAGCATAGCACTTGATGCCTATCCCTTCTCCAGCGGATCTTCCCAACCCAGGAGTTGAGCCAGGGTCTCCTGCATTGCAATCGAATTCTTTACCAGCTGAGCTACTAGGGAAGCCATTGATATCTAGAGTATTTATTAAATGGCGGCTGCTACCATAATTACCGTTATTAATAGCAGCAGTAGTCATAGGACTAAGTCTCCCCAGGTGGCTCAGTGGTAAAGAAACCGCCTGCCAGTGCAGGAGATGAAGGAGACTCAGGTTTGACCCCCAGGTCAGGAAGATTCCCCTGGAGTAGGAAATGGCAACCCACTCCAGTATTCTTGCCTGAAAACTTCCATAGACAGAAGAGCCTGGCAAGCTGCAATCCATGAGGTTACAAAGAGTCAGACACAACTGAATACACACACACACACACACACACACACACAGAGTCATAGCAGTAGCAGCAGCATTAGCTTTATGCCTATTGAAGTGAATCTGGAAAGGTATGCAGAGCCTTCCTATCAGTGTATAGTAAGCATATTTAAAGAGTTTGAGTTTATATCTTGAAGACCACTGTAGGATTTTTTTTTTTAATCAAAATAGAACATAATCAGATATGTGCTTTAGAGAGTGGATTGAAGTAAGACAAGAGCAAGAAACAGACCTGGTAGAAAGTCATTGCAATATTACATGCAAGAAATGATGTTTGTTGGTAGGGTTAGTGGCAGTGCAGACAGAAATCAACATATGTGAGAGAGGTTTAGGACTTCGGTTAATAGAACCTAGTGATTGATTATATGGGTAGAATGAAGCTGCAGCTGGAAAGAAGGATGTTGACTTGGCTGTAAAACATAATAACAGGGATCAGGAATTTCTCTCTTGACCTCTAAATCCCTAACTAAAGCCTTTTCTGGAACCATATTGGAAAAAACTGGATGTGATTCTCCTTCAACTGTATCTTAATTAAATGTTTTCTAAGTTGGAGGAAATGCACTCTGTTACTACATTCATTATGATGAAGAGTGTTCGTGGGCCCTTGATTTACACATGAAAAATTTGTATTATTTTTCTTTCTCTGTATGACATGTGACCAGTTCAAGATTGCACCGACAAAGCCGCTCAGGGGAGTGTACATTGTTCCTTAAGACATTCCCATCCCACGGCTAGTAGGTCTTGATTTACCTAAAAATAAATCAAAACCATCATCTTTGCAAATATATTTATGTTTTGAAGATATTTCCAAATATCTTTACTGAGTACATTCTCAAAGTCCTTAGTTGGACCCTGAGGATGGGGTGAGGTTGTATATGAAGATGAAGCAGAGATGAAATGATTTTAAGCTTATAGTCTGATAGGAATGAGAGGACATATGAATTCATAATCATAAAATAGGTAGATGATGACTAAGGGCACAAGAATTTATATATTCTTACATTCTCTTTAATGTTACTTATTCTTATGTTCACATGTATATCTCCTTCATTAAAACCATGAGCTCCTTGAGATACAGACTGAGTTATTCATTCTTAGGTCTTCCTTCCCCCTACAGTCTACACTACACTACAGTCTAGTGTAGTTCCTGTAGGAAATTTGGTAGTAGTTTTTGAATGAAAGATGTAGAAACAGGGCTTCAAAATATTGTGGGTAAGGGTCTCACTTCACTGAGAAGTACAGATTTTAAGGAAAGGCTCAGATGTTCAGGGGAGAAAGCTGGAGGACTTCAGCCAGCCACCACGTTGAGTAGGTAACTCCTGAACAGTAACTGTAGAGCACTCCAATTAACTTCAAAAAGAGGTAAATAATAGACTTTGTGACAGGAAGAAGGCTCTTTTCCTCAGTGTGTAAGAGCTTACTGGTCGAACTAAACAATCATCAAATTCATTATGTTTAACTGATGGACAAGGAAGAATCCAGAGATTCTCTGCAATAAATCTTTACCTGTGATCATGTATTCTTAGCTACCGCATACTAAGAGTACATTTGGCCTGCTATATCTCCGGGTTCCACATTCACAGATTCAACCAACCGAAGATCAGAAATATTTGGGAAAAAAATTTCAGAAGGTTCCAAAAAGTAAAACATGAATTTGCTGCACTGGCACCTATTTGCACAGTGTTTATATTGTATTAGGTATCATAAGTAATCTAAAGATGATCTAAAGTTCACAGGAGGATGTGTGTAGGTTATATGCAAATACTGTGTCATTTTATACAAGGGACTTGATCATCAGCAGGTTTTGGTGTCCTCCAGGGTCCTGAAATTGTCCCCTGCTGATACTGAGGGCCAACTGTACACATCTAAATCAATCCTTAGCTTGCTTCACAAAGGTAATTTCTCATGGCCTACTAGTACCCATAAGAATTTTTTTCAGAAGACTACACCTCAGTTCAGTTCAGTCACTCAGTCGTGTCTGACTCTTTGCAACCCCATGGACCTCAGCACACCAGGCCTCCCTGTCCATCACCAACCCAAAACTCATGTCATTGAGTCAGTGATGCCATCCAACCATTTCATCCTCTGTCATCCCCTTCTCCTCCCACCTTCAGTCTTTCCCAGCATCAGGGTCTTTTCCAGTGAGTCAGTTCTTCGCATCAGGTGACCAGAGTATTGGAATTTCAGCTTCAACATCATTCCTTCCATTGAGTACTCAGGATCTCCTTTAGGATGGACTGGTTGGATCTCCTTGCAGTCCAAGGGACTCTCAAAAGAAACCAAGAATTCCACATTTCAAAAATCAGCAGCATCTTAACCACAACTGAATATGGCCAGGGATAGGGAGGAGTCAAAAGAAATAAACCTACAGACAATAACAGAAGATAAGCTGCCAAGAAAAGCAAACTCTGGATTTAGCTCTTAAAGACCTTAGGGCAAAAGATAGAAGTTCTTCTATTTAAAAACTTAAGGAATTTTCATATCTGTTAAGACTTTGCTTAAGATTTAGTACATGTGTATGTTGTTTACTCAAATACGCATTTAGTTGGAGAAAGATTTTCCTCAAATGTTTCTCTATCTTTAGACTATCATTATTCATTAGTATTTGTTTTATTTACAGTGTACTCCCAAATGTGGTCCAGGATTCAAGCATCGGATTGTTCTGTGCAAGAGCAGTGACCTTTCTAAAACATTCCCAGCAACACAGTGTTCCGAGGAGAGCAAACCCCCTGTCCGCATCCGCTGCAGTTTGGGCCGCTGCCCTCCTCCTCGCTGGGTGACAGGAGACTGGGGCCAGGTAAGGCAGTTGGACCATGGGCCCCTGCTGAAGCGGCAGCTTGAGACACTTGAGGTTCCTGACTGGGTCATTATAGGGGCTCGCGACATGAGTGACAGACCTAGGTATGAGATGTGAGTGTGAACAGTGCACTGGCAGCAGCAGTCACGTATGGACTCCCTGAGCCATGCTTCTCCCACACCTACACACTTCCCACCTTCACCTACTTCTCGGGTTCTAACATTTTAACTTAAAGAGAAATAATCTAGATGACCAGAGATTTGACCAGAACTTTGGCTTCTACTGCCAACTCTCTCAACTATTTCAAGAACAAATCAGTTAACATCATTTTCTTAATTTTCACACTAAGAAAATGAATCCTCTTAACCTCACAGAAAACATGTAAGGATCTTAATTAGGTTTTATCTTTTTTTTTTAATGGCTGCGCTGGGTCTTCACTGCTGTGAGCAGCCTTTCTTCAGTTGGGGTGAGCAGGCACTACTCTTCATTTTGGTGCAAGGGCTTCTCACTGCTGTGCCATCTCTCATTGCAGAGCATAGGCTCCAGGCACGAAGGCTTCAGTAGTTGTAGCACTTGGGCTCAGTAGTTGTGGCACACGAGCTTAGTTGCTCCGCAGCATGTGGGATCTTCCTGAAGCAGGAATCGAACCCGTGTCCTCTGCACTGGCAGGCGGAGTCCTGTCCACTGTATTGCCAGGGAAGTCCCTGTGGTTTTATATTGATTGGATTCATTTATATTTTCTCCTCCAATTCCTGTTTTTTTCTTTCTCAGTTTTAAATTATGTTATCTTGCTGAAGGTCCTCTTAAACCCTTTGAAAGCAAATTGGTATATTTGGATAGAAGGCAAATTAAGTATTGTTCTTTTGAAAGTCGAAAAGGAAACCTATTTAGGTTATATTAAAAAATAATGCTCCAGAAAGTAAATTTCTAGTGACTCAATGCCCTTTTCCTGTGGTTTTACAATTAACCTTGTAGCTAGTTATTTTCTAATATCTGAGAGTCCAAGTAAATTGTAGTGGCATATAACTACACCAGCATGATTTTGTCTGTGCTCCGGGCCTGCCATTACTTAGTAGGAATGACATTTCATAGAATTACCAAAACCGTGGCCAAAATGCATTATTGCCAGAGTGTAGCTGTATCTACAGACTTCTCTGGGGAGTGGGCAAAGATTTTCAGTCTCCATTAAGGCAAATAAATATTCTTGGTCTATGCTCAGCCCTGTGGGGAAATAAAAGAAATGTGACCATAAAATAATTAACATTTGCATTTGTCTAATAAATAATTAATAATGTTCTTTCATATAATGATATTTAGTTTAATTTACAAAGTGCTCAAGTGGAATATACATCATAAGCTTAAGTAAGAATCAAATGCAGTTAAGTATTTATCTGTAGACGTGTGATAGTTTCACAATTTATAATTGATATTATGCTATTAAAGAATCAGAGCAGACATACTCTTATGATTTTTATTTAAATCAAGTAGGAATTTCCTTTCTTATATATTCTTTGTTGCAATGTAGTGTTATATAGAGGTCATGTAGAAGTTTTTGCATGTTAATAATTTCACCAAATTTCCCTGTTTGAGTTTATTCTTTTAAATGTTATCAAGTCCTTTTCTTCTCCTCTATACTTTCAATTCAGTTTCCTAAAATTGAAATTAACCAGTGAAAATACCTTTCAAAGATGCTTTATTACATCTTTATGGTGCATTTACTCATCGTTCTGTATTTAGAAAGTTAAAAATAAAAGTATCTGTGAATATCATGGCAAGTCCTATAAGTGCCTTGAGAGTTTTTGCAAATTAATCCAACAGGGCCTCAGTCTATTTATCTTGTAAATATCACCATCACCTATCTTTGCACAAGTAGTTCCTCATCTCCTTGATGCCAAATCTCAAAGGCTTTCCAGTATTCTGAGTGGCAGTCCCCGAAAATAGACCACAGCTTCACTCTTCAGCCAGGATAGCTGATCAGGCCCAGCTGAATCCTAAGCCCTCAGAGAGCACTTCAGTTCTAAAGTAAATGAATCCCAAGTAGGTGAAAAAGGAAAGGGAGACATGCTAACTGGCTAGCTACAGACCTCTTCTCAGATTTGTCTCATATTTGTATACCTTACAAAACAAGGTACTTATTTAGTGTCTCTTTTCTTTTTTTTTTTTCCAAACTGGTCTCATCACCAGGGCCCACAATGGTCACTGCTGTTAGACTGAACTAATATTTTAATCAGATTCAGAGCACTGCAGTAGACCACTGATTTGTCTTCCCACAAGTCTTTAATAAATAGGGAGCAATAGTGATGTCCCAGCCCTAGAGTCCCTGACTATTTTACTTCATCACAGGTATTTTCTCTTTATACTCTTGTTTAACTTCACTGGCACTGCTTGACACTGTTGGAATAACAGCCCAAGAAATCTCCATCTGTTGTCTTCTGGAAACGATATTACTTCTATATTCTAGGGTAATGACACAATCCTTGAGTTTCCAAACCAATGCTATGTAATAGAATGATTTAATCATATACCTCTCCAAAATGAACTACATATGGGCTTGAAAAGCTAGTATATATAGTATTTGAAATGACATAGTATCTATTTTCTCTCCTGAAAATTGTTGAGAACAGTATTTTGTCTCTTCTTGTCTTTTGGTTTAGTGTTCTGCTCAGTGTGGCCTTGGACAGCAAATGCGGACTGTGCAATGTCTTTCCTACACTGGACAGGCATCAGGTGACTGTCCAGAAACTAGTAGACCTCCATCAATGCAGCAGTGTGAAAGTAAATGTGACAGTACCCCCATCTCCAGTACTGAAGGTAAGTTCCCCAGTACCTCCAGTACAGATGGTAAGGGGACTGTAATCTCTAGTGATTTAACTGTATTGATTTACAGGGTTCAGAGAGCCCCATAAAACCACTGTTGTATTGTGTTTGCATAGAGTAATTGTGAAAGCTACACATGTACTGGATATATAATCAGGAAACCTAAGTTGTTTTTTTTTTCCTGACTCTTCCACTAACTGTATGACCATATTAAGTCACTTAACATTTCTGGAGCTAAGTTTACTTATCTATACAATGAAAGACTGGAATGGAGATAATCTCTAAGGTTCTGTCCAACCTAGCATTTTATGTTTGACTTGTGCTAGAAAGATAGAAATGATTTCTAATGAACCAAGCTTGAAAGTAAAAACTTCTGTTTCTTTTTGGCTATAACAATGGATTTATGCTATTGGAAAGGTTAAATTCTTGCTTGTTATACATATAATGAAAGCATATGTTTGGAACGTCTTAGGTTTCAAATACTAATTTTCTCATTGAAGAAAAATAGAAGTTTTTTACAGTTATTGTATAGCTGTTTATGTAGGAGGACAATGTCTTCAGACTCGGAAAATTTTCTGTTACATATGGGGAAGTCTCTGTATTAACAGCAGATACCCATCCAAATTCTGAACTTTCTTATATCATATTTAAATGAATGTACTTTGTTTACTCAATCAGGCATCCATTTGAAATCTCCTGAATGCTACTATGTGCAAGGCACTATCACAGAAACTGGAGAGTCCAAAGACAACTGTGGCATAGTCAGGAAGTTTAGACTGCCTTCTCATATATAAATATCTGAAGCATGAATTTTAATTATGTAAGAAACCCAGCTATAGGGCTCTACTTAAAAAAAAAAGATAAAGAGCTATGCTGAGTATAATTTGTTAATACTTATCAAATGAAAATGATATGGTAACTAATCTATTAAAAAGAGATTGTACCTTTTGATAAAAATCTATCCAGTTCCAGGGATATTTTTTAATCTTATTTTTCAATATTTCCATGAGGAATTTCATTTTAGGAGGAGCAAGCCTCTTGCATGACAAGATGCAGAAAACTTGCATCTTTGCAAGTGGCCCGTTTCTTATATCTGAGCAATATGAAAAGTGAAAGTGTTAGTCGTTCAGTCATGTCTTGACACTTTGTGACCTCTTGGACTGTAGCCCTCCAGGCTCCTCTGTCCATGGAATTATCTAGGCAAGGATACCAGAGTGGGGTGCCATTTCCTTCTCCAGGGGATCTTCCCAACCCAGGGATCAAACCCGGGTCTTCTGTACTGCAGGCAGATTCTTTACCATCTGAGCCACTAGGAACCTCCCTAGTGGCTCAATACAGTATACTTACTTTATAGTTTACTGTTTCGAAGAAGTATAGCTTTACCCTACATCAATTCAAAATCACAATTTTAATTTGCAGAATTTCTGGCTGTAATGCCATCTCCTTTTTTCCCTTTGGTAAGGGATATTCTATAAATTTAGCTTTCCTTCTCTTGAGAAGGGCTCAAAAATCTATGACAAACAGAAGTACTTTTCATAGCAAAACTATTTTCCTTAAATGATCTAAAATTTAAAGATTTCTTTAAGCCTTGCAGCAAACAAGTCTTCATCTACTGTAAATTATTGGCTATCAATCAGTTCATGTGGGTTTGGGAGTCTGTTTTTCAGAGTTGAAAGATAAAATATTAAGGTGGGAAAGAGGATATAACTATCATAGTAAAGTATGTTGGGTATTATGTTAGGCCCTTTATATTTATTATCCATTATATATATCTCATGTACATAAATATCTATGTGTATTATATAATCATGATAACAACCTTTTGAGAGTTGGTATTACTGATGAGGAAGCTAAGGCACAGAGAGAGTGACTTACCCACATTACAAGAGTAGGATGTAGAAGAGCCAGGATTTGAACATAGATTTGGAAGAGCCCTACCTAGGACATATCATTTTCAGTTACATATATATGCTGTTTGTAATTTACTCTTAAAATCAAGAATTTTAACATGAAAACAGAGCTTCTGATTGTGAAGTACAGAGACTTCTGGCATGACTGTCAACGGATTAAGGCTTAATAATTGTTGAAAGACCTGGCTTTTTGACATGCCCACAATAATGTGTGTTGAAATTATATTTATAACTTTATTTTAGGCCATTTTAGTAATTTCTCCAAACAGTTCTCTACAGTGGATAATTATTGTACATAAACTTTGCAGCTGAAGATGTAAGGCTGTTTTTATAGTGAGAAGAATATCTTTTGCAACTGTACTTATTTCTGCCTTAAAAAGATCCTCTTAAAATGGGTAGGTTTAATCTGATATTTCTTGGATTATTTGGAAAAATACTTCATAGTTATTTCTATCTGGCCAAATCACCTTTTGATCACCGTAATCTGAAGTATGCAGTTAGGACAATATTTTTAGCCTTCTCAGTAAAGAAGGAAACTTTTAGGAAATTATTAATCCTGCAAAGTATGACTAATCTTAAAATTGTTATTCCCTAAAGCTGTTGACTCATTTAAGACAGGATAAAATTAGAATTAAAGTAGAAATAGTATAGCTGTTGTAACTTGTTCTGTGTTCTCCTTAGCTTCCCAATAGCATATATATTGAGTATATTAAAATGTCTGAAACTATCTGATCATTCCATCAGAAGCTACTTATTGAATGCTTGCTGTGGCCAGCCTCTGCCATTTATTATGGAAATTCAAATACACTTGTAAGTTCATAGTTTTACAGGGTTTTACAGGGAAATACTTCTTTTAAAAAAAAAAAAGCAAGATGGAATGTGTTATGTGGAACCATTTACACAAATGCTAAGAGTGCTCACTGATGACTCTAATGTTTGGATCAAGGCAAGCTTCATAGACTAAGTGGTCTGTGAGCCAGTTGTAATCTGTAGTTGGAAAAATACAGATGAAACAGTTGATTTAAGTCATAACTTGTCATCCATAGAGATATGAAATGCACAGATAATACGGATTTCAAAAAAGAAAAGGCTCTTACATGAAAGTAATGTGTAAGAGTGATCTGATACGGTTTCTGGAAATCAGATCAAGGAGAGAGGAAGTCGCTCTTACAAAGGGGAAACTGGGAGGAAGGTCCAGTTGTGAGGGAAGGTTACCCAGGTCAAGTTCTGGTTATCGCAGGGGGTAAAAGAGGACTGCTTTTTTCTACCAGAGTCAGGTTCCCTTGTTTCTTAGAAAAGGGGCTAGTGAGAAGCTAGTTCATCTCTACTCCAAGCAGGACAGAGTAGGACTGAGGAAGATCTCTTGGGAACTAAAAGACCATCTTTCAGTGGGATCTCTATGGGTAACATGAACCACTAATAGAATCTTGATTATTGTTTCAACTACTGAAGTTTAGGAGATGGTTCCCCTCCTGATATCTTATTTTAAAATAATAAAAACTTTCAAACATACAGCAAAGTTGAAAGAAGTTTATAATGACTATCCACCATCAGATTCTATCATTAATATTTTACTGAACTTGCCTTATCACAGAGAAATATATCTGTCCATTTGTCAAGCGATGGTGTTTAAATAATGTGCTTTCCAGTCATCCAACCAATAAATTCATTTAATTTGCAAATATGCCTACCATGTACCAGCCACTGAGACTACAAAAGATTCCTGTCCTTGAAGGAAGCACAGTTTAGTAGGGGTGACAACATGCAAACAAATAGTTTTCACCCTATGATCAGTACTGTGATGGGGTAGACAGAAGCTCCCAGGAGTACAGAGAGGAAGGGGGTATCAGCAGAAGCATCACTGGGCAGGGCACTGGAAGGCGAAACAGTTGGCCGAGAAGATGTTGAGATGCTGGGCATTCCTGGCAGAAGGTGAGTGTGTGCAGTCACAGAGCGGTGGAGTCAAACATAGTTCAGTATGGCTGCAGAGGGTGGCAGATGAGCAGGCAGTGGAGATGAGGCTACAAAGAGACAGGGACTTGGTTTGGGGGGTTCCTGTATGCAGTGGAAGGAAGGTAAGACTCTATCTACCAGTTCTGGGAACAAGTGAAGGAAATCGGGGAGTGACAGACTGACAGGTGTATAAAGGGGCAGAGGGAAGATAGCCTTGTGTGGGAGAAGCGTTACAAAGTTGTGCCAAGAGTCCAGGCTAGAGATAATGAAGGCTTGAACTCAAGCAGATATGGTAAGGATCAAAAAGAGGGCAATGGTGACAATCTAGAGGCTGGAATGGTGAGGGAGATGGGAGGCAGGTTCAGGAGGGATGGGACATGGGTGTACCAATGGCTGATTCTTGCTGATGTATGAAAGAAAACCACAAAATTCTGTAAAGCAATATCATTCAATTTAAAAAGGTGGCAAAAAAAGAGGGTAATGAATTGAAAAAAAAAAAAAGGACAAAATAGAAAGGAGAAGAAAAAGACACTGATGAACAATTGGACATAGGAATGAGAATATGTTGTGGAAGTATTACATATGACTCTCAAGTGTCAGATGTAGGGAACTGGTTACTATTAATCATGGTATGGAATTTAAGCATCTATATGGAAATTAAGCACATTAGTCCCCCAAAGCCATAATAAAATAATGGAATTTGAATAAAGTTTTAAAAAATAAAAATAAACAATGGAGAGAGATTGAAGAAATGGAGGAAGGTTAAGGCAACAAAGGGTAGTAAGAGAAAGAGAATCAGAAGTGGAGCATCAAAAAATTAAATGGTGAGAGGGAGCTAGGAGGAAGAAGAAGGAAGATACAATTTGCCACGTTTAACATCTGCTTTAGCTTTTTATTCCTAAAAACCTTCAGCTAAGAGTAAAGGCATTATAGGTCTGATTTTGACAGACTGCCACTGATGAGGGTAACACTACATTGCTGCTAAGAGTGAATTACAGACACACTGGGTATCACTGCATTTGAATTACTACTCAGAGTACTTTTTCAAAGTGCGTCTGGCAGCTGAGACTAGCCTACTCAAGCTCACCTGAAATTCTATCCCAAATGCCATTTTATTCATCTTTATGCAGTTTCAGATTCCCTTGTAGTTTATATGGTGAGTCTTTTCAGCTTCTCAGTTGCACAAAGCACTCTGTCATCTAGTATTTATTGCTGCCAGGTAATGATTCATGGTGTGGAAAGGTGAGCAGGAAAGGTGTGGCTAGTGAACATTGGTTTACCAGACCAGGCTGTCTAACAGTGCCTTTGGCGGGTCTCAGTCCCCCTTAAGTAAATGACTCTGAGCTGCCTAAGCAGCTCCAGCAATCTCCTGAGATTCATGGAACAAAACGGCTACTGAATTTGGGTTTTAAGGTGGCATCTGATATATTAAAATCAGTGAAAGGAATGAATGGTGAAGGTCATTTGGACTTTGAGTTCAAGCAGGTGAGGAAGACCAGACATTTTTGTTGCCATTTTAAAGAGCTCATAATCCACCATAACATTCAGGGTCACATTCCTGCTGTCTAGTTTGGAGGGAATCCTGGATTTGTATTGGATCAAAGCACCTCAAGTTGACTGTGGGTGGCATCCAGAGAATAAGACTGGGTAAGAAGAAACCAAGATAGTAAAGAGAGAAAGAAATGGCTCAGTCCATGGTAAAGTGGACTCAAAATGAAGTCCCATAGTTGATATTACCTTGCTCTACTAGTAAAAGTCAGTGGACTGTTCCCACTGAAATGAATGCTATCAAATTCCCAAGCAAAACGTGCTATTTCATCCTTTTCCAGTTTGAATATGTAAAATACTAAGGACTCAAGTATAGTTTATCAGGAAAAGTATGCTGATTTCACATCCCCTACCCCTGACTCCTGCACCATACCTGTACATGCATAGCCTTTGCCTCTCTCTTCTCACCAGGCTCTGCATCTCTATGGGCTCTTTGACAAAAGTACAGCTGGTTTTACTTTTGTAGTCCAAAGGATAGACCCTTAGATGAGAGTCATAACTCTGCTTACTGTATTCCCCCTCTGAATTTCATAAAGAACTTACAGGCATAGAGAACATGCATTCTCCAGAGAAAAATCCTGAATGGTCCAACTTGGTCATGGAAGAATATGTCCTATGTATCCCAACTCCTCCATTAATAGAATTTAAGCCTGATTTAGGCAGGCTTGGCAGTGTTTTATGAAATAAATATAGGAACACTGCATTTCAGGAGTTGCTCTTATACTCCTTGGATTAAGTCAAGCCATCAAAGTCACAGTGAATCTCAATCCATTTGCATCCTAAATTCATAACCTTATATTCAGTGTGAGTAGTTCAAAATCATGTCTTTTAGGTCAGAGTTTTGAAAGATTAATGTAAAGTACCTGGGGAAAAACCATTGGCACATCAATGATAAGTAAATTCATGTGTTGCCTATGAAACAGGTTGTCTAATTTTATTGTTCAACTCTACCAGAACCCAGATTACCAGTGAGACCCACTCCAGCATACCTGGCAAGTTACTTAAGAGTCTAATAGTGGGTCTAATTCATATCATAAGGCCTAGAAGCTGGCTTTCAGCCCTTGATATATCCCTAAGTCTCTCTGAGAAGAATTTAGAAATAGTCCATAAATTGTCCCTCCAGAAATCTCTCACCTTGGATAAAGTAAAAGTTTATTTTAGGGCAGGGACGTGAGAGGAGATGTTAAAAAAGGAGAGACTAGTTAGGTTCACAAAATATTTCCCAGAAACCACACTCTAAGGACCTCTCACCCTTCTAATAGCCTCAGAAGAAAAAAGATAGAAAGAGTGTCTTCTCATTCTCCTCCCCAGAGAGTGCTTAGCTGGTACATGAAGATAGTAGAAGAAAAATATCAGACTCTGTCATCTTAAAATCTTTGACCTGCTAGCTCAGATTCCACTGCTTTAAAAGCAGTAGATATAAGTGTATCTGCATGAAGAAAACTTGATAGTAAAGACCAGACCTTCAAAGTAGATCAATTACAAAGAGATTATATTACAGAAAGATTCTACCTAAAAAAAAAGGATTCCTTTCAGTAGCTTTCCTAGTATAATTGTTTATGTCAGATTATGTATTACTTGGGTATAGAGACACCAATTTTTAGATATTTTAGATATTAGCTAGAAATCAATGTCAACTGAGGATCATTCAGAAATCCAGTCAAAACATAGCTGTCATTGTTTTTTTTTTTAAATATTTACCCCTTCTCTTGGATGGCAGAGCAGACCTCCTAATAATGATGTCCCAAAAGATTGACTTATCAGAGTTATCAGCTGAGAATAAGTATTGACAGGCAGAAACTCTTTTGCATTAAGATGAGAAGAATGCTGCCAAAATAGAGTAGTTTTGGAATCAGAAAAACCTGAGTTCTGGTCCCACTTCTTAGACCAACCCCCTGTGTGACACAGGATGAGTTTTGTATGTAGCCTTTTTGAGCCTCAGATTTTCCATCTGTAAAAAGCTGACATTTTACTTACTTAAAATGATTGTTGTTGTTGTTTAGTCACTAAGTCATGTCTGACCCTTTTGCGACCCCATGAACTGTAGTCCGCCAAGCTCCTCTGTACATGGGATTTGCCAGGCAAGAATACTGGAGTGGATTACCATTTCTTTCTCCAGGGGATCTTCCCGACCCAGGGATCGAACCCACATCTCCTGCATTGGCAGGTGGATTCTTTACCACTGACCCATCAGGGAAGCCCACTTAAAATGATTAAATATATATAAATATGTAAAACTGCCCAAGTCAATGCCTGGGATAAAGGAAGCACCTGATAAATTATTTTTAATGTTATCATTACTAGATTAATCCCTCATGGACTTAAAAGACAAAGAATGAAAGACTGGTCATTGGTTGATCTTCTTTGATGAGCAGGTTTTCACCTCTCTGAAGACCAATTCTTCCAGTGTAGGTAGTCCCTAGGCATCACTATGAACAAAGCTAGTGGAGGTGATGGGATTCCAGTTGAGCTATATCAAATGCTAAAAGACGATGCTGTGAAAGTGCTGCACTCAATATGCCAGCAAATTTGGAAAACTCAGCAGTGGCCACAGGACTGGAAAAGGTCAGTTTTCATTCCAATCCCAAAGCAAGGCAATGCCAAAGAATATTCAGACTACCGCACAATTACACTCATCTCACGCACGCACTAGCAAAGTAATGCTCAAAATTCTCCAAGCAAGGCTTTAACAGTATGTGAACTGAGAACTTCCAAATGTTCAAGCTGGATTTAGAAAAGGCAGAGGAACCGGAAATCAAATTGCCACCATCTGTTGAATCACAGAAAAAGCAAGAAAATTCCAGAAGAAACATCTATTTCTGCTTTATTGACTACACCGACGCCTTTGACTGTGTGGATCACAATAAACTGTGGAAAATTCTTTAAGAGATGGGAATAGCAGACCACCTTACCTGCCTCCTTAGAAATCTGCATGCAGGTCAAGAAGCAACAGTTAGAACATGGAACAACATGTTCACATGGAACAACAGACTGGTTCCAAATTGAGAAAGGAGTACGTCAAGGCTATATATTGTCACCCTGCTTATTCAACTTATATGAAGAGTACATCATGCAAAATGCCAGGCTGGATGAAGCACAAGCTGGAATCAAGATTGCCGGGAGAAATATCAGTAACCTCAGATATGCAGATGACACCACCCTTATGGCAGAAAGCGAAGAAGAACTAAAGAGCCTCTTGATGACAGGGTAAGAGGAGAGTGAAAAATCTGGCTTAAAACTCAACATTCAAAAAACGAAGATCATCACATCTCATCCCATCATTTCATGACAAATAGATGGGGAAACAGTGAAAACAGTGACAGACTTTATTTTCTTGGGCTCCTAAATCACTGCAGATGGTGACTGCATCCATGAAATTAAAAGATGCTTGCTCCTGGAAGAAAAGCTACAACAAGCCTAGACAGAATATTAAAAAAACATAGACATTACTTTGCTGACAAAGATCCATCTAGTCAAAGCCATGGTTTTTCCAGTAGTCATGTATGGATGTGAGAGCTGGACGATAAAGAAAGCTGAGTGCCGAAGAATTGATGCTTTCAAACTGTGCTGTTGGAGAAGCCTCTTGAGAGTCCCTTGGACTGCAAGGAGCTCCAGCCAGTCAGTCTCAGAGGAAATCAATCCTAAATATTCATTGGAAGGACTGATGTTGAAGCTGAAGCTCCAATACTCAGGCCACCTGATGTGAGGCACTGACTGACTGATTGGAAAAGACTCTGATGCTGGGAAAGTTTGAAGGCAGGAGGAGAAGGGGATGATAGAGAATGAGATGGTTGGATGGTATCACCGACTCGATGGACATGAGTTTGAGCAAGGTCTGGGAGTTGGTGATAGACAGGGAAGCATGCCGTACTGCAGTCCATGGGGTCACAAAAAGTTGGACACAACTGAGCGACTGAACTGAACTGAAGCAATCCCTAGAAGGTAAAACCATAATATAGGAATGGAATCTTCCTCAGGGCCCCTTCTTCACGGGAGCCCCTGGCACTCCATCAATACTGAGTGTCCTTCCATAGCCCAAGAATCACCATTTACTATCTCATCAAGGCCCGTTATCTGCTTGGCAGTCTTCAACCCTGGTACTTACCCCAGATTACTCCTCACCTCATCATAATTTACCTGCTCTCTCTTAAAATCTTATTGTTAATTTACATATTCATGCCAGTGAAGAGCCTATATATTTTTGACAGGGATCCCAGAGAAATAATACAGGATGGTTGTTCTCAAATGTGTTATTGGTAGCAGTAATGAGAGCTGATAAACTGAGTGCTCACTCTTGTGCCAAGTCACACGTGTTGTAGATGTTACCTCATACGAGCTTCACAACATCCTATGAGCTTCGTTTCACAGATGAAGAAACCGAGGTTTAGAGAGATGAAGTTATTTGGCCAAGGACAAACAAATACTGGGAAGAGGCGATGCTGGAATTCACCCCTGGATCTGCCACTCTCACCAGTGATACTCTCAGGTCCTGGGATGTCCCTGCCTCCCTAGGCTTGATCCTGCTCCTAGGACCCAAATGAATTCCTGCTTTCAGTCAAGTTACTTGGAATCAAGGTAGTTGAGAACTACCTCAGAAGAGGTTTTGGGAAGTTCAGAGGGGTACATCCTGGCAGTGGGCCTCCAGGCTGCCCCTAGACTACACATAGCTCCAGCCAAAGGGCCATGCTGGGACCTTTGTGTCCCAGGAGCTAAATCCTGAATATTTTATTTGTAATGGCCCGAATGGGTGACTGGTTGGAGGAAGAAATTTATGAATATTTAATTTATGAATATTTTGTTTCATTCATTATCTACTATTGAATCAAATTCTAAAGTCTAAATCTAAAAGGAAAATCTGTAAATTTTCTTGTATTTTGCTCATCTCAGAATTTTCCTGGTTCAGAAACTCTTCAACAATGGAGTAATGAGGGAGCCTGAGAAACGGCTACCACATCCAAGGAAGGCAGCAGGCGCGCAAATTACCCACTCCCGACCCGGGGAGGTAGTGACGAAAAATAACAATACAGGACTCTTTCGAGGCCCTGTAATTGGAATGAGTCCACTTTAAATCCTTCCGCGAGGATCCATTGGAGGGCAAGTCTGGTGCCAGCAGCCGCGGTAATTCCAGCTCCAATAGCGTATACTAAAGTTGCTGCAGTTAAAAAGCTCGTAGTTGGATCTTGGGAGCGGGCGGGCGGTCCGCCGCGAGGCGAGCCACCGCCCGTCCCCGCCCCTTGCCTCTCGGCGCCCCCTCGATGCTCTTAGCTGAGTGTCCCGCGGGGCCCGAAGCGTTTACTTTGAAAAAATTAGAGTGTTCAAAGCAGGCCCGAGCCGCCTGGATACCGCAGCTAGGAATAATGGAATAGGACCGCGGTTCTATTTTGTTGGTTTTCGGAACTGAGGAAAAAAAAAAACCAACAATGGAGTAATGAGCCTCCCAATAAACTTGCACCTCAGGAAATATTCTTTGTCTTCATACTGACTTGTGTCTGTAGGACAGCATTTTCTAAGTAGTAATCTAAGTATCGCATCCTTGAGAAATTCAGAGCACCACGTACTTGTCATCTGGTGGTAAAAGGTAGTAATAACTAATAGTAGTAATAGTAATTCAATATTTTACACTTACTGAGAGCCGATAACCATACTATGCACTGTGCTAGGCAGAATCATTGGATATACATGCTACATGTGGGAGTGGGAACAGTCATCTTTCCTATTCACAGGTGAGGATGCTTAACCTCTTAGGCACCGAGAGGTTAGGAAATTTGTTCAGTCATAAAGTTTGTAAATAGAAAGCTGGTCTTAAATCCAAGTAGTCTGACTACTAATTTTATTTCCTTGTACTGTTAAAAGAGCCAGTTCTCCTCTATCCATTTATCAACTAAATCATTTCTGTATTTTGGCAAAGAAGATGAAAGCCAAAGTTTATTTGGAACTTTAAGCAGTCCCACCAAACCCTGTTACAGTGCGTGAGAGTGATGGTCTCCACTGAAGGGCTACCCTATTAGGATGGCGTTTTGAAATTAAAGATGAGTGATATTATATCAGCTTTCCTCATCCTTTCAGTTCATTTCAGTCACTCTTTGCAACTCTTTGCGACCCCATGGACTGCAGCACACCAGGCCTCCCTGTCCATCACCAACTTCTGGAGTTTACTCACACTCATGTCCATTGAGTCGGTGATGCCATCCAACCATCTCATCCTCTGTTGTCCCCTTCTCCTACCGCCTTCAATCTTTCCCAGCATCAGGATCTTTTCCAATGAGTCAGCTCTTTGCATCAGGTGGCCAAAGTATTGGAGTTTCAGCTTCAACATCAGTCTTTCCAATGAATATTCAGGACTGATTTCCGTTAGGATGGACTGGTTGGATCTCCTTGCAGTCCAAGGGACTCTCAAGAGTCTTCTCCAACACCATAGTTCAAAAGCATCAGTTCTTCAGCGCTCAGCTTTCTTTATCGTCCAACTCTCACATCCATACATGACCACTGGAAAAACCATAGCCTCAACTAGACGGACCTTTGTTGGCAAAGTAATGTCTCTGCTTTTTAATATGCTGTCTAGGTTGCCTCATCCTTTATGCTTAGCTTTTCTCATCACTTTAATAACTTCACTATCTGGATAATATATTCCTCTAGGTAACACTGATACAACTCTTTTTGTACAACACAAAACAAAAATATTCTTTTTTATGGAAAATCTACAACACAAAAATATCCTTAGTCTAAAATTTTGGGGTTACTTTTCACTGATCGTGACAGAGAAGAAAAAGAAAATAACAGGTGACCTCCAAATTAAAATATATGGAGATACTTTCACCTCAAATTCAAACTTGATTCACCAAACATCTGATTTTTTTAGCACAAAGTTTAAAGAAATTTTTAATGTCTCTCCTACCTTTTTTCAGCCAAAACTTAAATTTATTGAGAATCTTAGTATAGAAAGTTTCTATTCCAATTTATAACAATTATTCTTTTTGAAAATCAGAACTCAAGGGAGTCCTATGGTAGCAGAGCTTATGCTTTCAGAAGATTAAAGGTTACAGTTTAAAATTTTAAGTCTTTCACTGAAAAAGCCTTAAAAGTGAGGTCAATAAAATTGTTACCTTACTTTTTAATAATAATGACTAGAAATTTTTCCATTTCTTTGCATTTAATTTTCCATGTTTATCATATGGCTTATGTACCATGCATATGATCTCTTGAACTTTAGTGGATTTATGAAGCCAAAGAAAAAACCAGGCAAATAAAGAAACAACAACAACTCTGTTCTGTTACACTAAACATTTCCCAGTGTTCTGCCTGATTCTAATTACCTTAAACAATTTACCCAGGATGCTTCAGTATAACCACCTGGAAAAATGAGGGTGGAACTTTGATCCTGGGAGGCATATGGAAATTTAATTACTAGATTTACAAAGTATTTTAAAACCCCCAGGTAAAATTGACCAGAGAACTGGAGAAGAATATCCTCATTAGCAGTAGTGGGGTTATATGGAATGGTGGGAGTTTCTGAGACTCAAAAGCCTGTGTCTATTTTGTTACATTGGCCCCTCAGCCCCATCTTCTACAACCAGCCTCAAGGGGAAGTGGAGAAAGAATCATTTATTCACCTTCTGGCTGCAAGAACTGCAGATTTCAACTGTGGCAGTTCTAGCACTGAGGAGAAAACACACATAGGAAAAAAGAAGGCCATGTCTCACTTCCAAATTAAAAAAAGACATTTCTACATGTTTCCATAACCCACAGACTGCTGCCATTTGAGGCCAGCCCCCTCCAAGTTTCCCTCTTTGTCTCATGTCGTTGCTAAATCTAGGCCACTGTCAGCAGTCCTTTTCATTCACCGAGGCCGTCCCCACACCCCACAGATGCAGAGATTCTCTGGAGACATGTGTACTCTGGTATCAAACAATGCAACTCATGTTTGATTTTGGATAACCTTGCACTGCTGAATAAAATAACCCTTGAGAAAGAAGCAATAAAAGCTCTGTAAGAAAAATGACTCATGTTTCCAAGCTGTCTAAAGTGATCACTTATCCCAACAAATGGTAATTCTTTCAAGACACAGTGGGCATGCACCATACTTATAAAAGTCTGGGAGAAAAGCCTTGCAAATCATTTTTTTTTAATTCGTGTTAAAATGTATCAAAAGAATATTTCTGGTAGGGTGTACCAGACAGGGTATGCTTGAAAACAAAAACCACATGGAAGTGAAAGCCAAGGTGCTTTGGCCCAGGGAGGCAGCAGGGTGGGGTGGGGGAGGGGTCCCTGCAGAACATCCAAGCTTATTGTTTATGTACTTGTTTATGTGTCTCTAATTGTTTTCCCTTTTCTTCCCCCACTTGTTAGAGTGCAAAGATGTGAACAAAGTGGCTTATTGCCCACTGGTGCTGAAGTTCAAGTTCTGTAGTCGAGCATACTTCAGACAGATGTGTTGTAAGACCTGCCAAGGACACTGACCCACGGAAAGCCAGAGAGAGCGCCTTGTCATTTCATCGTGGAAATGTATCCATCACAGAGAGCCACCCAGAGGAAGAGGATTGATGTCCTTGCAAATGCATTACCCTGTGGAAAACGTAACCACTGGTCAGCCCTAGCTGACAGGATTTCAATATTATTTTAACTTCTGTGAAGTGGGATTTATTGATCCAAAGTGCTGGACACGGTAGTAGGAGGGAATGCCAGATTGGAGAGATCCAAACAACACAGGGAGACTTGCTTACTGTGGAACCTTTGTGTTCTTTCGAGTAAATCCAATAGCCTGTTTACCTCCTTGGACCATTAAGATAATTTTTATTATGGACTTAGCAATGACACTGAATCCGTTTGTGTTTAAAACTGTTTAAAATGTAGCTGTTTTGACTTGGTCAACTATTGAAGTAAAGAAGATTCAGAAATCTTAAGTCATAGCTTAAAAATATTTACTATACTTTATCTCACTACAACAGCACCACAATTTAAATTCTAAAATGGGCTTTGAACTGTAATTTAAGGAACAATTATAAATCAGAAGTAATGAAAGTTTGTATTATTTTTCTTCATTCCACTTAATTTCCTTAGGAATAATCCCCCTGTTCTGAACACTGCTGTGAGCCATATATAAACTATATTAAACTGAACAACAATGAAGGACTTAGTTTAAAGCAGTGCATCAGTTACTGCGGCTGTGCAAGTCTATAAATTCACTGCTCAAAGACTGTGGCCAACTTGCCATTGTGCAAGTGAAGCTGAGATTTCCATTAAAACTTTAAGAGAAAAATATGTCAATTTCATGCAGAAGCAGACCTGGGGTATGGTAGAGACTGAAGTACCAGGCCTTTTGCTGCCAGCACACAGGCTGCCTCAGTTCTCATTTGAGTCACCCCAACTCACTCGTGTTTACATCCTCTCCAGCCACAGACCGGCTTCTGCCCTGTTGGATCGTTGCATATGCATGCTGAGCTTGCTGAGATGATACCATGCAAAAGACAGACTGGCTCGGTGACAACCAGGCAGACCCTTTTGCTGACAATTATGATGGGTTCCAGATGTCCCTTCTTTGATATGGCAGAGGGGCATTTATTTATATGAGAGCAAGTGTGTGTGTGTGTGTGGGCGCTTTTGAGTGTGTGGGTAGATGAGTGTGCTTGCACATAGATGTGCTATTTCTGTGAGTTCTAAGGTAGGCAAGGGACAATAACCAAAGAAGAAAAACTCATGAAGACTAGAGATCATAAAGCATCATTTTAATAGTCACCTAACCAAGGATTTTGTATTTTTTATGGATACTCTGAATGTCAATTAAATGTGAAACCCAGTTTCTTGGGTAGCTCAAATTCTAGAATCAAATCCACCTAAATTAAATTGACTAGTTCACATTTTCCCTGTCCACAAGTTTCACATCACGCTCATTAAAAAGATTTGACAGTGAGATTTTTTAAGAAGAGAAACAAAAAGAGGGTACTTGCTTATATGAATATGTTGTACTTGAACACTTGCAGCAGGATCTTGACGAATGTGTTTTGTGTCCAAAACACGAGTGCACCATGCGACACCAACACCTCAAACTGAAACCAAATGGCTACTTTGCAAGATACTCCTTGCAGCTAAAGAGTGTGCGTGACTTAAACCCTCACTGTGCTCTGAAACGACGTGTCAGGTGTATCATACACCGTGACCTAAGAATGGTTGGTTAGGTTTTTCAGAAAGGAAGAGAAACTCATACTCTTCAAAAACCAACCTAAACGTCAGGTTTGCTGTGGACAGGCAGCCTGGGACGTTTATTGCTCGGCATGCCCAGTCATGGTCGTCTGTGTCTCCTTGCCTGCTTTCTCTCTCAACACCACAGCTCACGTCCCTGAGTTTCCAGAGGGGGCTGTTGACAGTGGACGAGAGTGGCCAGTGCATCTCTCTCTGCTGCCTTGGAAGACAGCCCAGGTGCCACCTCAGCCAATCAGTGAAGGGCAGGCAGCCCGCAAGCACTGACTTCCTTTGGTCCCTTGCAAAGAGCAGTTAACTCGGTGCTAACGTGCCTGGTGAAATAAAATAAACCAACAAAGGACAGGTGGTTTCTGTGGCACCTTTTAGACATAGGTTTGCTGTCAGGATTTGCTTTTTTCCAACGTAAATACCAGCTTATGTTTTTATTTCAAGAAGATTTCTTACATTGCTGACTAGAGGCTCCTTTCCCCCTCACCCAGGAACTAACATTGTAAGGGCCGTAACCCTGGGCCCCCTGCAGCTCCCCAGCTGGTGCAGCGGCAAGGCCAGGGGGCAGAGAGCACCTGGAAACAGCATCAGATTACTTTCTGGAAAGATCCAAGCACAGAATATACAACAGGACTAAGCTTTCGATTGGCTTCGAATTTATACCTGACTGAGAAAGTCATATTCCATATCACATCACAACATTGCTGCTGCTCTCTCATCCATCACCTGGCTGCATGATGCCCTGTTCCTAAATATTAACAATAGGATTGTCTATGGAGGCTGAGCCACCCTGGCAGGCCCTCCAAAAGGAGTGAGCTATGTGGGCTACTTAGAGAAGCCTAAGGAAACTGGTACCCCATGACTGAGAGCAGTATCTGCCACTGCGTAGAGACCCACCAAAAAAGGCAAGGTAAGCGTAGCCAGCTGACTCCCTGAACAGTCCATTTCATTAGGAATTTTATTATTTGAGTGAATGTCACATAGGTATCCTTAATAATACAGAATGAAATTACCTTTGTATTATTGTGATTAGTTGTTGCTTATTTTATATTCAGTATTAATGTGGTACACTGTTACTTTTTTTTTTTTGCTTTGTAAATTATATTCTAATTTATTGCCATGTTTCCTAACACTTGTTCTACATTCAGTCTCCTGCTTGTAATGAAAATGAAAAAGTCATTGTAACACTTGATGGAGTGAAATTCCACACCAGGCACAGATTTTTTTAACATAGATAATTTAGTAAAAATAAAAATTCAGCTTGTAAGAATGATTCAGATGGAAGTTGTCTATTCCCTGAAAAGCTGGTATTAAACTCACAGTAGGAGAACGCTCTCCCTTGCAATACCATACTGCAGTGAAAGTGAAATGGAAGCGTTTGTCACGTCTGACTCTTTGCAACCTTATGGACTGTAGCCCGCCAGGCTCCTTTGTCCATGGGATTCTCCAGGCGAGAATACTGGAATGGGTAACTGTTCCCTTCTCCAGGGGATCTTCCCAACCCAGGGATCAAACCCAGGTCTCCTGCACTACAGACAAATTCTTTACCATCTGTCACCAAGGAAGCCCCTACATTGTCTAAATTTTCCAGGAAGTGTCTGGATTGAGATAACTTGCTGCATTCTTTTTTCTTTTTTTGGCCACACTGCGAAGAATGCAGGATGTTAGTTCCCTGACCGAGGATCGAACCCGCACCCCCAGCAGTGGAAGCTCAGAGTCTCAACTGCTGGACTGCCAGGGAAGTCCCACTTGTTGCCTTCTTATTACCCTCCTCACGATTACACCTACTTGTATGTCAGTAACATCTAAATGCAGGCCTCGGTTATTTCTGGTGGGCTATATCCCCAGATGCCACCAGCCGGCTGCTCTAAGGCCAGAAGGGAAGTCAGGTTGGCTCCTGCCGCGTAACTTTAGTCACACGGCCCACAACTCTTCTGCCCTCTCCTTTTTGCCTTACATGTAAGCTCTTTAGCATAGACACAAGGTATTTCATTGGAGAAAGGGTGCTGAACAAAGAGTTTATGCTTGAAGGGTTTTTCTATTCATATTCGACTAGGAACAAGGAACATGATAAGCATACTTTGCTACCTTCAGATGTTTCCTCTTAGGCTGAGCCACTTTGCTGAACTGGGGGACCCTATCATATGGAAAGGCAACAGTTAATAGGAAGCTTAGCAGCTATTAAGTTGTCCCTCCTGCATGCTTAGCTATTTCAGTACTTTCATAATGACAACTTCATCAATTATATTAAAAGATGTGCACTGTCCAAAACATGTTTGTGCTTTAAGCCACTCACTCCCATATCCCTACCCTACACATTCAATTGTATACGTTAGAGGGAATCAAATAAGGTGATTAGATAGTCCTGGGGGGTGCTTCCTGAAAGTCATCTTAGTAGCTGAAAACACGTGAAGTATTGTGAATGCTCAGTTAATAAGAAGACCCTGGCACCAACTATTTCAACCTCCCACTGCATCTGCAAAGATTAATTCTGCTACTATGGGTCAGGGAGGGGGAATATCAACCAAGAAATGTCTTGCTTTAGCTTTGATTCCTCAGATTCAAATCTGTCTTTTCATCTACAGTTGTTTTCAAGCTTCTGGTTAAATGTTTCTCTCCTTGTGAAATACCTCACTGTCACTATCTTGCCTAGGGTACTGATCCCAAGGACAGTCTGCCTTTCTAAAGATTTTGCCACTGCTGGAGGAGCAGTGGGACCCTTCAGCCTTATGCTCCAAGAGGCCAGGTGACATTTTTTTCAAGTAAATTAGGAAGAAATTTGGGTATTGATCTTGGTAACGAAAATAACGTGAATTTGTGTGGCAAGAGTAAGATTCATTCCTTTTAAAAGAAGGGAAAAGAAATGTAATTCAGGGAGGAAAAAAAAAAAAAAGTCATAGCCCAGAAGGACTGGAAAATTCTAAATAAGTGGTCACAGAAAAGAGATCACTCACTGAATTTAGAAAGTTATATTATTTTTGCAATTCTGTCTCATTCATATCATCAGAATGTGTGGACTAAACTAACACATGGTTTTAAAAAAAGCAGCTGTTCACAATGGTTTTGTGCCTTAGACTTCAAAACCTCAGGCTGGAACTTAAAAGGAAAATGGTCTCTTCTCCCGTTTCTTTCTCAGAGGGTTATTTCTAGCCTCGTTCATCCCTCATTTCATCCACAGATGATATCTGAGGCCAGAAATGGAACAGTGGTTTGAGGGCTGGCTCGGCTCTGTGGAGCAAACCAAGGTTATGCCTATATTGTCTCTTGGTCAGTGGCTTTTCTTAGCACTCTGAAAGCCTTGAACTCTACAGGTGCTTCTTAAATTTTTGACTTGGATACCTTACCTTACCAAGAGGTTTCACATAAAGAGGGGCAAGGCCTCCTAGAATTCAGAGTGCTTCTTCAGGTCAGTGGCTCAAAAGTTGGTGGCCTCCACCAGCCCAAGACTGATGTAGTTCTTGGGAGGCCTGCTCTGTGGCCCTGGCAAGGGCAGTTGTGGATAGCAGGTTACCGTATGGGCTCACAGAGCAGCAATTATAAGATGACGCCCCTGAAATCCCAAGCAAACATGGCCACAGGAAGTTCCATTCCAGGCCAGGTGTGCCCACTGTGTCTGGAGACTGGCATTAGCCATGGGCATTCATTGCTGAGGCCCTATTGTGACCAGGTTCTGTGCTAGGCGCTTCGCTTATGCTGTCCCGTGGAATGTTCTCTCAACAAATCTGTGAGGACAACACTGTCAATCCCCATTTACAGATGCCAAAACTGAGGCTCAGAGAGGTTGAGTAAGTTACAAATAGTCACAGGCCAGTGAGGAAATGTCACTTCTTTGGCACCTGACCCACCTCTGGGACAAGGAAGCTCCTCTACCAAAGAGAAAACGACTCACCAGGCCAGAGGCAATGGGGTCCTACTTCCTGGGAAGCAGTGGGCCCGAGGCCATGGGCGGGGCCTCAGGGGTCACCGAAGGGTGAACTTTGGGCTCCTGTCTGGTAGGTGGTGGTGTTCACTCTGAAAATTCCTATGTCTGGTGACAAAATTACAGGTGGGGACCAGAAGTGGTTTCCGAGCCTGTGGTTAGAGTTCGTGGGAAGAGGAGGAGAAGGAAGGTCAAAGACATTGGAGGATGTGGCGGCAGCCAAGCAACGCAAAGGCTGTCACCGCTCCTGAGGCGTCCTGTTTGGAACCACGGAGCCTGTCCCTGCCTGACAGCCCCCCACGCCATTTCTAGATGAGCCAGATGGCCTTGCTGACCCGCATCCACTCAGTTGGAGCAGAATGAGTCCCGTGTTGGCTTTGGGGTAAGTTCTGAAGAAGGATGGTGGTGTTTCAGTGTGTTTCAGTCAGAGCAGGACCATAGGGACTGGAAAGCCCAGGCCATGGGGCTGCTGCCAGAAAGCACATTCTTTGACCTTCTGTGGTGGGTCCACAGAGTGGAACCAGGTGTTCTTTTAGCCCATGCCAGAATGTATTGGCTGTCCGACTGGCCACCTGCCTCCACCCCACCGACAGGGCTTTGGCTGGCCCCCTACCAAACAGCTGTGCTGGGGGCCACAGGTGGCCGCCCACGCTTGTGCCCAGGCCAGCAGCTGCATCGGCCTGACTCAGCCTAGCGAGAGGGACCTCATGCGCCTCTGCCCTCCACCCAGCTCCTCCCTCAGCCAGGCCACTCAACAGGCTGCGGAGAAGGAAAACCGAAGTGTACATAGACTAAGGACTTGCTTCTGTGGTCCAAAGGCAAGCAAAAAGCATGCTGTTCTCTTCCCCTTCTTTCAATATCATCAACTTCGGTATTTTATTTTTAACCATTCAAATCCAATATAAATGAATCAGCATGTAGTTCCTGTTTGTTGCTTATGTTGTTGTTAAAATAAAAAAACCTCCTGATGCTTTGTATCTATACAAATATAAAGGCAAAGGAGGATGACATCCAAGTTAAAAGAGATAATATGTACTTATTAGCTAGATAGTAATAAGCATGGCTTGATATTTTTAAAAAACACTCCCAGAAATTACTAAAATGTGAGTTTGAATTAAAATGGGTAGGGGAAAAAAAAGTTCTCACAGCTGACCTAAATGCAATAAAGACAAATTTAAGAGCTTTAAACTTTGAAAGAGAGAAAAAGTAAAACTGAGAAACTAAATACATTTTATTTTGAGATTTAAAAGAGGAAGTGTATGTTGAAGTTATGAAACAAGATAATAACCTGGAACAGCCACATTTAGCTTTCAGGATTTTCTGAATGCAGGCTGGGTCAGGAAGACGTTGTTATTTACTGTGCCCAGGAGCCAAGTCCCCACCAACGTGGGAAGCTCCTGCTGAAGGGAAGGAGGAGGGGCCCCACTGTTTCATTTTTTCCCGTATTTAATCTCAACTGCAGAAACCGCATGTACCAGCTATCTCCTATGTCTGGCTTTTAAAATCAATACATTAGAATTTAACTCTCCAAATGAGTGCTGTTCCCTTCCATGTAAGCACTGGAGATCACTCTGTACTCATCCTAAGAGCAAAATCATCACTCAAAGCGGTCTTAAAATTGCTTGTTTAGACTATCTCCCCAAGTAAGATGGATTTGATTTTCACAAAATTTCAAAACCAGATCTGATGAGTAATTTGCATATAATCATTTTGGCTACAAATATCTTCTGTCTTACAAATTGACCCCAGGTGATACCACAAAAACAACTCCAAATACGCTTTGAGCAAGTGACTTTTTTGAAGGATTTCACTCATTTGGATGCAAAAGTGCTGGTGTTTTGTCTAAAAATTATTGGCATTACTTTATAATACAATTTAAGACTGACATAATACATGCTTTTGCTAAATGTCCCTATTTCCAATTCTAAAATTAGCTGAAACCTGGACCACCTAACCTGATGTGTTATCTATTAGGGAGAAGAAAGACCTCTCTGACCTCTTAGAACTGAGTTAACTCTTAAATACAGGAAGCAGAACCACCTCTCAGACCCTGGAGGTTAGCATACAGCTGTCCTTTCAGGATTCCCTTCCAGAGGGCTAATTAACCAAGGTCTATCAGCACCGCTAGCGAAGCTGCCGCCAAGTGCGCAAGACTGGGTGCTCTGCTTCCTCACCATAGGGATGTGCCACAAGTTTACACAACTGTCTGTGTGTTGCATTCCTGCAGCTCAAGTCATTTCCCATTTTCTTAAATGATAATTCCAAAATGAGCCTTGTCCTCTGAACTGAATTGGCTGCATGTGGGGCTGACAAGCCAGCACTGAGTGTCTTCGCCCTTAGTCTGCCTCCCTCCTAGAGTTTTCAAGGAAGTTGTTAATGATGTGTAAACAGATACTCAAACATATGGGGTCGACTGCTACTGTAAGGAATTCCAAGTGGTCTTTTGAAGAAGATAGTTACTCCCTTATTTATTTAACTTTGAAGTGTGAATTTTTACCATGAGTTTTTTTTATATATAAAACAGATACCCATGTAAATATCAAGACACAAACCAAAAAAATTTTTTCCCAAGATTTTTGCTGGAACATGCCTTAAAATTCACAATTTTTGTATCTTCTTTCCCACCCTCCCCCACCCCCACCAAAGTCTGGAAAATTCCATGGACAGAGGAGCCTGGCGGGCTATAGTCCATGGGGTCACAAAGAGGAGAACATGACTGGGCACACAACACTCCACTTCCCCACCCCCAAAGAGCCAGGTCATTTTAAATTCATACCCTCTCTTTCCAAACAGCTTCAAAAAGGCTCCTTGGGTGGCCAGGAATTCTTGTTCCTCAAAATTAGTGATGACAGCTATGGTCAGGGACACTTTTGGAGTCCACTGTCACTCCAAATCAAAAAGAAAACTTCACTTTAAACCTGCTTACAGTCTCCCCTCCCCCCCACCACCAAGAGTCTAACCAAATGGATCTTTTTCATCCAGTTCATGGTAATTAAGTTGCTGATAATTGCCTAGGAGAAAAGCTCTGACAAGACAGATGGGATCCCTTTAAGAAGTGTATGAAGAAAATAATAAGTGATAGTGTATTTATTTAATGTAATATGTTTTATAAAAATAAGGGGTGCTGAGAAATTAGAATTCTTTCCTGCACTGTTGAAGACATTTAATTTGATTTTTTTTTTTTTTTTTTTGCTTTAGGCAAAAAAGTAAGTATCAGCTTTGTTTATTTTGTTTTATTTTGAAAATTTTCATGCATATGCAAAGAGCTGAGAGACTTGTTTAACTACTCAGCCTTCTTCACCCAAGTTCTGGCAGTTATCAACACATGACTAGTCTTTTTTCCATCTATACTCCTCTACTGTGGATTATTTAAGCAAAATTATTTCATCATTAAATATTTTAGAATATGGCCCTAAAAGATAAAGACTTTGAAAAGAGACCAGACTACTATTTTATAAACACTTATATTTTCATTGTGAAATTGCATTTGCTCTTTTTAAAACTGTTGTCCTCAAACTTAAGAAAGTAAAAAAACTGTATATGCCACTTAATGAGCACATACTGTATGCTCTATTCCAGGTCAGGTCGTATTAGTAGGGGCTTTCTGTCCATTATCTTATCATAATAATTATTGATTTTATCAAAGAGGAAACTGAGGCTGAGAGAGGTTGAGAGACTCATCCGCTGGCATGTCGTGCCCAGCAGGACTGTAGAAAACCAGGATTTATGAGAAAACAATTCTGTTACTGCCAGTGCCAATGCCTTCTTTGTTGCAAATCACATTTAGGAAGAGGAACATCCAACATCCCTCTTTGCTTGTTGGTCCCAGAAGAGTGGTCCAAAAACAAGGAACTCATGGAGAAAACAATCTCCCTCCTCTGGACCTTCTGGACCATGGGTGCTTCCAGACTGCGCTTCGTAAGACAGTGTTGCCTTCCTGTAACTGCCTTGTTGCTGCAAATGATTTCATCCATATTTTTTTTTACAATCAGTGAGTCAAAAGCTCCCCTAGTTAATGAAACTTCTCTCAAATTCCAACTCCACTGCAAAATTTCTGACTGTAACCATACGTAATTAACTGTAGCAAGTTCAGTGGTGTCATTGAAAGCTTTCTGTAGGGAAGTGTTGTGATGTTTGCAAATAGCTTTCAAAGAATTGATTTTTTTAAATGGGGCAGTTTTAGAGAGAGAACAACAATAAAGCAAATATAGCAAATGTTAATAATTGGTAAATATAGGTGATGGGTAAATAGGAAGAATGTTCATCCCCACAGAATGTGTGTGCCTGTGTGCATGTATTGCATGTGTGTACATGTATATGTGTGTTCATGTGCGTGTGTGTGTGTGTGTATGTTTAGAGAACATGAGAAGGAATGAGCAATGGCTTATTGATATCTCAGTTAAAAAAAAGAAAACTTAGTGAATTAATCTTTCCTACCCTTTTTCATCCTTCTAAGTAGGAAACCAAGTGAAAAGCAGGACTTGGAATCACAAGTCTTTCATGTAAGGAGTAGCCAGAGAGGAAAGCAACTGGGCTAAAACCCAATTCTGAGTCTTGGTCCAAAAATGAGTTTTTTGTTTTTTTTTTTTTCAAAAATGAGTTTTTCTCAAGTTGGAGCAGCGGTTCCCAGACTTTCAGATTTCATGGACCAGTAAAATTTCAAACTACTTTGAAGACAGATGTAGAGTGGCTAATTTTTTGCTCTGCCAAGCAAAGACATTTTTCTAAAATCTATCCTTTCTAAGAGAAAGTATATTTGAACACTAAAAACATGAATACATTTTTCTTTACTGGAAGTTACTATCTTATTCTTATTTTTCCATTTAACCTCCTTTTCAACTAAGAAGGCTTTTAACTGCACCTATACAACACTAATGACTGGGCTTCTCTGGGGTGGCTCAAACTGTAAAGGATCCTCCTGCAATACGGGAAACCTGGGTTCGATCCTTGGGTTGGGAAGATCCTCTGGAGAAGGAAATGGCAACCCACTCCAGTATTCTTGCCTGGAGAATCCCCATGGATGGAGGAGCCTGGTGGGCTGAAGTCCATGGGGTCACAAAGAGTCGGACGCAGCTGAGCAACTAAACACAACACACATACAACACTGAGGGCTTCCCTGGTGGCTCAGTTGGTAAAGAATCTGCCTGCGATGCAGGAGACTTGGGTTCAATCCCTGGGTCAGGAAGATCCCCTGAAGAAGGAAATGGCAACCCACTCCAGTATTCTTGCCTGGGAAATCCTATGGACAGAGGAGCCTAGCTGTCCGTGGGGTCTCAAGAGTCAGGCACGACGTAGTGACTCAACCACCCCTACCACTTACCACCCCTACCACTTACAACACTTGAACACTAAGGGCAGTGCAGTTCCAGTTCCAGGTGGAAGTCCGTTGTTCCACAGGGTCCTGGAGGACCCAGGGCTCCCTCTACCTCTCCCCTCTGCCTGTCTCCACATGCCTGTGGCTTCCCTCGTGTGCAAGACGGCCATGGCAGTTCCAGGGGCGCATGCAGAAGAGTCAGCTGCTCGCGGAAAGCACTGTCATGGAGACAGAGTGCTCCCAGAAGCTGTAACACATGGACCCTGAGAACACAGAGGCTGGTACTAAGCCTCACTCCATGCTCCAGCTCCAAGAAGGCAGAGATGAAACCCACAGTATCTCTGCTACCGGCGCCTAGGATCTGCTGTTTGTAGGGAACTAGGGACAATATCACATCTCTGAAAGCCTCCTCGGGGGCTGAAGCCTGATGTTTGGGAGCTCTTCACTTAGAGCTTCCCACGCTGAGGCCTGCAGCGCCTGCTGAGCATATATCCACAGTCTAAGAAATGCTTTCCTTAGTTTCATCCAAGCTGAGAGCAGAGATTTATGTAAATAATGCTCAAAATCTTCCTGCATTTCAAGGGAGCCTGAAGAAACCTGGCCAAATGATATCATAGCTCCGCTGAGAAAAGCCTGAATCATGTCCCATCATTTCACCCCCAATTGCCTGTGAACAACTACTCATCTTTATTAACTGCCTTATTGAATTATTCATGAAAGCAAAAATATTCAGACCCACAGAACTGGTCTTCCTCTGCTACATAAAGGAAATTGTAACAGCTCCTAGTGAGAGTTGTTAGTGTCATTAAAATGAATGTTTTACTCTCTCGACAAGCTATGGAAAATGTGATAACCCACAGATAATTTTCAAACAACATCTTAGCCTGGAACTCCAGTCTCTTGAGACATGTGCCATTACTGAAATTGTATAAAAGATAAATTGCAATTTTAAGCAAAAACTAAAGAAACAGGTTTCCAGGATTAAATGACAGAATAAAGTCGTAATATAGAATCTCTCTTCCCTCAATCCAATAAAATAAGCAAGAGAATTTTTTAAAGGACTAAAAAAATCACCAACAACAAGCCAACAATAGAGGCAGAATAATTGTCTGCTGTCAGTGTTGAAAAACAGTGGTTGAAGGGAAGTCTTGTGCAATCCATACAGTTACATGCAACTCCTACCTTTGAATTTACCCATCATAACTGGTACTCAGAAAAGAAGGTGAGTCAACAAAATCCTAAAAATTCTTACTAATATTCTCCAACATGGGAAGAAGCAGTTTGAGGGACTGAATCAGTGACTCTGGGAAAAACAGACCTAAGTCGTCAACAGCAGAAGTCTCTGCTTACCACAACTTCAGAGAGAAGGATGGCCAGTCTATGGACACTCCTCAAAAAATTCAACCTAGAATTACCATATTTTCCAGCAGCTTCACATCTGCGTAGATAACCAAAAGGACTGAAAGCAGAGACTCAAGACATTTGTACAGCCATGTTTGTGGTGGCATTATTCCAGTCAAAAGCTGTAAACAACCCAAGTGTCCATCGATGGATAAACAAAATGTGACACATACAATGGAATATTATCAACCTTAAAAAGGAAGGAAATTGTGATGCCTGTTACAATATGGATGAGACTTGAGGACATTATGGTAAAGAAAACAAGACAGTCACAAAAAGACACATACTGTATGAAGGTACCTGGAGGAGACAACTTCATAAAGACAGAAAGTAGAACAGTGATTGCCAGGGACTGTGGGGAGGGGAGTGAGGAGTTATATTTCATTGGAATTCTTGTTGAGGAAAATGAAAAAGTTCTGGAGATGGATGATGGTGATGGCAGTACACGATGTGCATGTGCTTATGCTACGGAATTGTGTTCATTAAAAAAGTGTTAGTTGCTCATTGTGTCTGACTCTGCAACCCCACGGACTATAGCCCACCAGGTTCCTCTGTCCATGGGATTTCCCAGGCAAGAATACTGGATTGGTTGCCATTCCTTTCTCGAGGGGATCTTCCTGAGCCAGGGATCAAATCCCGGTCTCCTGCATTGCAGGCTGATTCTTTACCGTCTGAGCCACCAGGGGGTTACCCTCCATTAAAAAGACAGTTGTAAATTTTATGTTGTGTATATTGAATCACAATTTAAAAAAGAAAGTCTGTGAGGATTTGCTGTCTCCTAAAGTGAAGAGGAACTAAAGGGCCTCTTGATGAAAGTGAAAGAGGAAAAAAGTTGGCTTAAAACTCAACATTCAAAAAACTAAGATCTTGGCATACGGTCCCATCACTTTATGGCAAATAGATGGGGAAACAATGGAAACAATGATAGACTTTATTTTCTTGGGCTCGCCCCAAAAATCACTGCAGATGGTGACTGGAGCCATGAAATTAAAAGACACTTGCTCCTTGGAAGAAAAGCTATGACGAACCTAGACAGCATATTAAAAGACAGAGACATCACTTTGCTGACAAAGGTCCATCTAATCAAAGCTATGGTTTTTCCAGTAGTCATGTATGGATATGAGAGATGGACCATGACGAAAGCTGAGCACCACAGAATTTTGACTTTCAAAAGCCAAAGATGCTTTTGAACTGTGGTGTTGGAGAAGACTCTTGAGAGTCCCTTGGACTGCAAGGAGATCCAATCAGTCCATCCTAAAGGAAATCAGTCCTGAATATTCATTGGAAGGACTGATGCTGAAGCTGAAGCTCCAATACTTTGGCCACCTGATGTGAAGAACTGACTCATTGGAAAAGACCCTGATGCTGGGAAAGATTGAAGGCGGTAGGAGAAGGGGACGACAGAGGATGAGATGGTTGGATGGCATCACCAACTCGATGGACATGAGTTTGAGTAAACTCCAGGAGTTAGTGATGGACAGGGAAGCCTCGCATGCTGCAGTCCATGGGGTCTCAAAGAGTCAGACACGACTGGGCAACTGAACTGAACTGAAAGCACTGTGGAGGTTTTGGGAAAAGACCCTCAAGCCCACAGGATGGGGATATACTAGCTACATAAGTGGGTCTTGATACAGGGCTGTGGTGGAATATATTGTTCTTCCCAGCTGCTCCTTTACTTTCTCATCCTTGCCCTTTGCCCTGTGACATGAGGGGGCCCCTGCTGCAGAATAAAGTCTGTTCCCTGGCCTGTTGATTTTGGGCTTGGCCATATGACTTTCTGTGTTTAGCCAACGGCATGTGAGCAAATGTGACATACTCTGTGTCCTGGCCATTGGTGGTTGTCTCTTTCTTTTTTCTTTCTGCCATGAGACTGACTTGTCCAAAACAGCACCACTTAGGTGGTTTCTGTTTTGGATGTTCATTTGAGTACATTGGAAGCACACATCCACACTAGGATACAAGAAGAAAATGTTGACACGTTAGCACACATGATCCCCTTCCTGTACCTTCTCTTCTCTCCATAACACTCTACCTCCCATCCCCTCTAGGGGGATGCTTCCTGAAAACAGCGCCCCAGGTAGAATGTTCCTTTTCTGCCACATGCCTGGCTGCCCAATCTTGTGAGCCAGGTCCAGCTGAAGATGACTATTCTGAGATTCCATGTAAAATCTGTCTTCCTCCAAATTTATCTAGAGGAATGAAAACAGCCCATCCTTATAAGCTCATGGGAAAATCTTGGCACTCTTGCCAGAGCATCAGAAAGGGCAGGCCATTGCTTCAGACAGACAGGGATGTCCAGACCTGGAGTGGAGGGAACGCTCATCACCGTAGCCCCATCCCTCAACTTCCTTCCTCAGCTCATGTAAATATACCCTCCATGGTTCTTGGTTTTCTTATTTTTTCCAATATTCAGAATTTCTCTCCTCCTATTTGAGATGTGTAAGTTGTTAAGTCCAAGGCAGATCCTTTCTTTACCGATCTAACGCTACAGGAATTCTTGCCTGTTCCCTCAGTGTCTGCCCAAAATAGGTACAGTTATGAGAGCAGTTCCTGCCCACAAAGTGCGGGCTGCTATTCCCTGGGCTGCAGAGCAGACAGAGAGGGTTTTTAGCTAAGAAGGTTTGTGGCAGAAGCCTGGACGCACACACTTGCCAGACAGAAAATAGCCCAAGATGATGATCTCAACTGAGTCTTGATTGCTGCTAATTTCTAGTTGCTGTCCTGAACACAGAGTTAGAAACAGTCTGTGCTCGGAGTGTTCGCTGTCTAAGTTGCCAGTGGTGGGCCCTGTGCATGAGGCTGGCCAATAAATATCATTTGATGAGCCAGAGGTCTTTCATGGGGGACAAACTGGCTCCCTGAAGAGTTCAAGCTCTCAGTCCAAGAGGAGAGAAATGGGATTCCACCAGAAGTCAAAGTCTGGCCTGTTTGAGAAGTAGTAACAAAATAATAGATGATCCTGCCTGTTTATAAGCAGGGAACATTCCTGCCACAGGACTCAGGTACTTCTGAACACAGCTCCTGTCCTTGTCCAGGGGCCTCAGGAAGCTTCAAGGGACAGAATCGTCCCCATTTTTGAGAAGAAGTTGAGTGATGGAGATATGAGTTAGCTTTTCCATGGCTGTATCGTACAAATAGCTCCAGAATCAGTTTCCTGCCTCCCAGCCAAGAGAGGCACTTTTGAGACTTCTTGCCTCCTTCTCAGGAGTATTCCTGATGCAATATCAAACATCTAAAAATTTCTACAGCCCAACATAGTTTGGCTTTGAATTCAAGTTGGCAGTGGTTGGCGACATGAAATGGAGACCTTTCCCCAAAGGGGCAGGAGTGAGCATGACCCAGGCTGGGTCCTCTGCTGGAGGGAAGCAGATGGACACCAGACACCTCTGCTTCCCTGACGTGTGGCCCCACAGGTGACAAACGGGACAGAGTCACCTGCCAATCCTTAGATCACCATCTGAGGCAGTGGGTAACAGTTGGCAAAGAACAGACTCCACGCCTGGCTGGTCCAGGTGAGACCTCTCAGAACGAGCATGTGGCTGCAAAACCCCTCTAAGTGCCTCCGTTCAGCTAGTCTAGGGCAGTCTGAAATGTCTAGAACTTGAAACAACAGGAAAACTAAACAGCTTCCTCACAGGCATAGATGCCAAGTTGATCACCAGCAAAGGGAAAAATCAACACACTGAGTTATCCTGAGAAATGAAATGGAAGCTAACTAGTTTCACCAAAGAGGCAGGACCCTTAGTTCTTTAAAACAAAGAAAAGAAAAGAAAAAAATTCACCAGGCACCACCAAAAAGAATAAAATGCAAGGAGGTGCCAGTCAGTAGAGACTTGGCATGTTGAACAGGGTGGACCAGCTGTCCAAGATGATAAGATTGCTGTTGAAGGGTATAGGCCTCCAGGGAGATGGGCTTTGGATGGTGTTGCCATGGCCCGATCACAGTTGTTTACATCTGTTCCTCGGAATACTAAAACAGCATTGTACTCCAAGCCCCATGCCTCAGGAACTAGCTGCTGCCCCCTTGGAAGCACAGACAGCCCTTCCTTGAGAAGAATCCTCAGGCACAGGTCAGCTAGAGGGCGCTAGGGGACACTGGGGCAGAGAAAGCATTAGGTGAGGGGTCAGAAGAGCTGTCTTCCTCCCCTGCCTGTCACCTGTCTGATGTTGCTGCTTCAGTTTCCTGTGGGTGGAGTGTAGCTCATACTTCCCTACCCCATGTATTGATACGAGGCTCCAAGGACATCTTGCGTGTAAAATGCCAGGTCTTGAGGTTGTTGCTGTCCCAGGGCTGTTCCACCACCACCTTGGGCTTCTGGTAAATCTCAAGGTGATCCTGTGCCCTCATTTCAGTCACAGGTAGGGGCTTGGACTGCCACTCCCCCCTTAATTCTTAGAGTGTGAGTGTATCTTTGAGTGTTCCTGTGGACTGTTGCTTCCATTGGATATTTGCCAACCAGCATGTGCCCTGTTCCCAGACGTGTTTGCTAGAATCTAGTGTTCATTCTACTCCAAGCAAAGATACTGAAGATTCTGGCAAGGCGTAGAAACCTGCTTCCAAGAATCAGTCCTACAGAAGATTGTTTGACCACTCATGAGAATCAGCATGACTATCTCTTCGTTAGAGGAAGGAACCAAGAAACTGTGACTGAAAATGGAGATAGAGCACTTAATGAGTTGAAAAGATTTAGATGACCACAGTGAATACATGAAAACAAATAAATTCATGGAAGCCGTGAGTTGAGATCAGACTGTGAAGGAGGACTAGCCGTGACACGTTATGGGGTGCCTGTTCAACCACTCTTCTCTGAGAAGGGGCCCCTCATCCTTCAGAGCCGTATCTGTTATATGCGTTCCTGCAGCCTTGACGCAGCTGATAAGGTGGGGCCTTGGGGTGGATAGGCTGATGGAGTTTCCCTGAAAATGTGGAGTTGGAATTTAATGTGGTCAGTCTCTGGGTATGGCTGGGCCTGCAGGACGTATAACCTTCTTTGTGAAGCAGATATCTTCTGCCATGCACATGGTGGTACTGGAAAGCGGACCTATGTAGAACAGAGAAGAAGCAGACACACATCAATAAACAGAGGTGAGTCCATACAGCCCCAGGAGAGTGGTTGCCTTATTTCCTGACAGCCACCCAGTCCCTTGTGAAAGCAGCTCCTTCCTGCTATTCCATGAGACACTTCTCAATCCTTATACCACGTCCTCCGTTTATCACTTTTACTAGATTGAGCTCATTTCTATTACTTGTAATTCTATAATATAATTGTACAATGTAATCATTAGGCATTAGAGAATCTTTACTGATCAATTGAAGAAGATAAGACTTCATTTTACAAGCAATGGGTTCCATGCACAGTCAGTAAATCCATAGCTCCTCGAACCATCACGTCGAGAAAATGTTGAAATGTATTCTTCACATAACAGCCACTCAGTGAATGGTTCTTGAATTACAAGTCAGGATAGGACTAAGTCATCCATAGGCCACTATTTTATTTCAGTAAAGGAGAGGAAGACAATGAGAAAAAATTGCTAATAACTCTTACTAATCATCATGACAACTGAATGATCTGTTGCTTGGGAAGTGATACCTGGGGGCCTCCTTCTCCTCTGAGTAGTATATTTTCAGAATTTGTCTGTATATTCTGGCACCTCATGGTGTTTAGACAGTACAGGAAAGGTAATATTTATGAAGTCTTCTTTTATATATGGTAATTACAGTCAGGTGGATCTACACTTCAAAATACTTCCAAGATGTTTCCCAAATGCATATAATTATTAGACAAATGCTAAGAAGAAAACTTAGATATTTCCTTTCCAGTGATATAGGGCTTCTCACCAATACTTTGGCCACCTGATGTGAAGAACCGACTCATTAGAAAAGACCCTGATGCTGGGAAAGATTGACGGTGGGAGAAGAAGAGGACGACAGAGGATGAGATGGTTGAATGGCATCACCAGCTCAATGGACATGAGTTTGAATAAGCTCTGGGAGTTGGTGATGGACAGGAAAGCCTGGCGTGCTGCAGTCCATGGGGTCGCAAACAGTCGGACATGACTGAACGCGACTGAACTGAACTGAACTGAACCCTCTTGCTGGAGACTGTGCTGAGGACCAAAGAGGGACAGACATGAACCAACTAGAAGATGTACAGGTAATTCACCTTACGAGGGGACTTTACATTAAGCAGTGAGGTTTTGGACCAGAGAATACTTGGCATGGAGATCAATTCTTAGTCTTCACACCTGTCTTTAAATATTTTGATGACTTTCAAATTGGAGAGAAATTAGACTTGTCGTAGGCTGTTCCAGAGGAGGAAACTACAGGGGCATATTTTTCATCCCCCAAAAAAGTGCTCTATTATCCCAGTATTAGGCAGTTGGTATGGCTTCACTACTCCTGCCAATAGCAACTGCTGTGCTTGGCCTCACGGCCATTCATGGAATCCTATGACTTGGCCTTACCTGTTTATTTGATATACGTGAATCAGGAATTTCCTTTCCATTGGTATCTTTGCTTGTTAACGTTGCTATAATAACACACCACAGGCTGGGTGGCTTATAAGAAGCAGAGATTTATTTCTCAGAGTTCTGAAGACTGAGAATTCCAAGATCAAGGTGTCAGCATTTTGCATTTTGGTGAGAACCCTCTTCTTGGTTCATAGCCAGAACCCCTTGTTGTCTCACATTGTGCAAGGGGCAAGGGAGCTCTCTGGGACTCCTTTTTTAAGAGCGCTAATCCTGGACTTCCCTGCTGGTCCAGTGGTTAAGAATCCAGGACTTGGGTTCAGTCCCTGGTCCAGGGAGATCCCACACATGGCATGGGGCAACTAAGCCCATGCGCCGCAGCTACTGAGCCCGCCCGCTCTAGATCCCGTGCTCTGCGACAAAAGAAGCCACCACAGTGAGAAGCCCAGGACTGTAACTAGAGGGTAGTCCCTGCCCACCACAACTAGAGAAAAGCCCACACAGCAACAAAGACCCAGCACAACCAAAAACTTTTTTAAAAAGCACTAATCTCATTCGTAAGGCTCCACCTTCATGACCTAAGCACCTCCCAAAGGCCTCAGTACCCCCCCAGTACCATCATCTTTGGGATTAGGATTTCAACATATGAATTTGAGGGCACAAACATCCAGGCTGTAGCAATTGGGTTCATGCTACAAGCAACCGAGAGAGTCGTGCCCATGATCTGTAAGGGCTGCCTGACAAGAAGAAGCAGTTAGTTCCCACAGTGAGGCAGGCCCCCAGAAGGGCTAGAAGCACCTTAAAGGGGACACTGGGGGACGTGAAGAGTTAAAATGTCCTCTGCACTAACTGATCCCTCCAGCTTCCTGATCACTGAATAATGATAAAAGTCTTCTTTCACAGATTTATTCACTGCCAAGAGGAAAATAACACATGGTCCATGGCCCATAAAAAATAAAAAGACAGGAAAATGCTGTAGGTAAATTAATATTATACTCATTGACAATTTAAATGTATTACTCAGCTCATTTTTTTGAATATCTACCTCTCTTCCTGGCCTGTAAGTTCCCTGAGGACAGGGTTCGTGTCTTTCTGGGGTTTGGAAGTTTTGTTTTTTTCTGTAACCCAGGACCTGAAACAAACATTTTTAAAATAACTGAATATAGGTGGATATTTGTTTTAATAGTTTTCAGCTTTTAAAGGAAATGACTCAGTTGAATGTAGGGATTTACTTCCAGTAAATCCAGTATACCGGCATGTATACTATCTTAGCCTGGGGTACTATAACAAAATACCATAGAATGAGTCGCTTAAATAACAGATATTTATTTCTCACAGGTCTGGAGGCTGGGAAGTCCAAGGTCAAGGTGCTGACCACTTCCGTTCCTGCTGAGGGCCCTGCGCTCAGCTTATGAACAGCTACCTTCCCATCTGTGTGCTCGTTAGCAGAGAGCTCGCTCCAGGGTCTCATTCTCTTCTGATAATGACACTAAATCACATCATGGAGGCTCCATCCTCATGACCTCATCTAAACCTAATTACCTCTCAAAATTCCCACTACTGAACACCATTATACTAGAGTTAAGGCTTCAACATATACATTCTGGGTGAAAACAAACATTCTGTCCATGACACACACTTATTAGGAAAAGAAACTCTCCTTGGTCTCACTCAAGGTCCAGACTTCCTCTTGGAAGAAGACGAGATCCTCATTAAGGCTGTGCACTGGGTTAAGTTCTGACCTTCTACTTCCCCAAGGGCAGCCCGCCACACTGGGGCTTTTGAAGCAGCCTCTTTCATATCCTGGGGTGGGACTGGGCCTCGTGGCAGGTTGTCCTGCTGCTGTGAGACTATGTTAGTGTCAGACTTCTTACCTTAGCCCCGACTGGACAAGACTTGGAAGCTTCCCTCTGGACATCAGTCTTGACAAAATTAGCCCCACCCAACTCAAAACAGAAGACACCACAACTCCTGCATAGGCTGACCCAGGGCCGCAGAAATTGTTAGAGTGTTTTAGCAAGATTTCTTGTGGCCATCATTGTTCCCCTCTGACCCCAACTGCCTATCCTCAAGGCCTCTCAGATCCCCATTGGACCAGGGCCTCAGGTCTCCCTTCCATAAGCAGGTGCCAATCATCATCCAATAGCAGCCATTGGATGTGGGAATCTGAACATATGGAAGCACTGGGGAAATTTAAGTTGTAATTTTTTTTTTTTTTAAATAGAGTACAGGATTTTATAGGGTGAAGGTGACCAGACAGAACTGTGATCTCTGTTCCTGGAGAGAGAAAAAACTTAAAAATCATTTAATTATGACTCTGGGGCTTAATATTAACAAGCGCAAAAGTTTTCCAACACCCTTCCACAAAGCCTCTCAGCCTCCAAATGATTTCAGCTGCTCCGAGACAATCCACTCTGTGTCTGGGGCATCAATTTGATTTACAGAGCATTTCAAAATATTTATATATTTTTTAGGGTTTCCATCACGGCCTCAGCCAGTAACCTGCTGTGTTTGAAAATGTCTGGGCAGTAATTGTCATTGTTTGCAACAGCTATTTTGGACTCCACCGAGTGCCGTGGCATTTTGTAGGATCTAGGAATGCAATTACCAAAATTGTATACATAATCCAAGTGACCTCCTGGCTTCAGAAGCTCAACCCCTAGGAAAAAAAGGATAACAACAGCAAAACGTTTGTTTAATTTTTCTTCTGTAGTTGGTCAGTGGTAGGTGGATTATATTGTGGCCAATTTGGCAAAAAGATGATTAGTGTAACAATTCCTTATAAGTACAAAACAATGTTGAATAAAACATACAACAAAGAATATGACATGGATGACAGGCTCTTGTGACCCGCTTTCTCACCTATGTGTTTGTGGAGGAAACTGAGGGGATGTCTGGGTCCTATAATGACTCATTCCTCCTGATGCAAGAGATTGCTTTTACCAATTAAAATGACTCTAATGTCATTTAGAAAAAAGTTGCTAACTGAAGAAGTTTAAGTAAAACAACAATAACAAAAAACATTTGTTTGAGAAAGAGACCATTTTGGAGTCATTAAATGAATTTACAAGTTGCCCCCAGTGTCATTAGGGATTTAGGTTTCTTGAATCTTATCAGCTTCTGATAGTCTCAGGTCATTCTCGAATTATCTTCTCCTCTCCTATTGTTTCTCTGCTTTCAGATACTATCTGGAAACTGCACTGTGAAAGCCCTCCCTTAGAGTGAAGCAGAGTCGTCAGATCTCGATAAGGAATTGATAAGCAGGATCTCTTGATTTCCAAACAGATCCATGGTTTAGGTAACTCTTTTGCTGGGAACACAGAATTGCCAAGAACAGCCTGCAAACTTCCAGTCTTCCCTTAAGGAAAAAAACAATAATTTGTCATAGAGAAATACCCAGGGTCATGTTGCCACCACCTTTCAGCCCTGTACAACAGGTCCCCACGCCTGTCTGTCCACAGCCATGCTCGGGGTCTGTGGACGTGGACCCTGTGAGTTTCAAGCCTTTGCCAGAGCGTTCCCTCAGATCCAGATCCAGTGCTGGGCTTCTGCTTGATAGTGGTCTTTGCTTTCCAGCTTGTTCACAAGGCACTATACTAAAACAAAACTGGCCATAAGCAGGTCTTCTGAACCCCTGTGAGGGCCTACACCTCCCTGATGTGACTCAAGACCAAAGAAACGGGACCCAGCTGACTCTGGGCCTTCTCACTGTTTGGGGTTCATTTTTACTTATTCTACTTCTTTACCAACCCCTTCACTTCATCTACAGTTTCCTCACTCCTGTGTGGAATTACACTGAGTATAGACAAACACCCTCCAACCCTCACATCCTCCAAAACCACACATTCGTTCTGGAGTGCTGCTCTAAACCCAGGCCGGGCTCCCCGACCTTCTAGGGGAGCCGCTGTCTCTGCAGAAACGCACTGCCAGCGAGTCTCTGTTTGGGAAAGAGCCCCGGCAAGATGGGCTGATGACTCCCAGTCGGGCTGGGTACTGCGGGACTGTGTGCAGACAGCTGTCGGCCATGGTTACGGAGGAGGTAGCCGGCCCAGAGAGGCTGGGGAGGGGTCCTGAGCCCAGGCTCAGGAGGGTCTCCAGTCGTGGTCATAATAATTATCTCCAAAGCGTCTGCCACCTAATGAGGTGACCTCATGCGCAGTCTCTTGATAAATCATCCAGAAAGCTCCAGCGGGAAGTTGTCCTCCGGACGATGTCCAGTTTTTTTTTTTTCTTTTCAGATTATGCACATGACCAAGATAAAATATCTCTGTGGCTACGGTTTACATAAATTATATGGCTCTGAAATGCCAATTTCGTATCCAGACAGGCAAATCTTTCTGCCAAAGGAGGCTTTATAATGTAAGCTTTACTAGGTACTTCCTCCCGCTTTCATGTATTCTCAGTTACCCCGGTTTGTCTTTTATTACTGTAAGCATGGCTTTTGATGAAAGGAAATGAAAGCATTGACATTTTTGTTCATTCATTCATTCATTTTAAAAGGAGACCGATGCTTTTGTGATGTAAAGATGTTCCCTGGGAAGCAATGACAGCTCTGCTGGAAGAGCAGATTTAACAACAAATACATTATTCTTGCGGAATTTTTCCTTGTGCCAGGAAAGTGAAGTGCTGTGAGCTTCCTGGGGGAACACTGCCCTGTCCCTGCAGATTCTAGGCAGCAGAAAGGGCTCCGTACCCTTTAGGGTTCACTACAACTCTCAGCTAGAATGGCCTTGAAGAAGGAATTCATAGGGCCTGAACTCGATCTCAGGCCTGTCCGTGCTGGCTGTGCTCGACTGCCTCTCCAGTGGACTCTGAACTCTCTGCTTAGTGCCTGTGAGGACGACAATGGAAGGATAAGACCCCCTCCAGACAGAGGAATCCTGAACATCACATCCAGGCTACTCATTGCCTAAGAGGAAGCATACCGTAATCACACCTGTCTCCGGACAGGTCATAAACTTTTTTCGCATCTGTCAAGATGTAATCACAGGCTTATCGATTATTAACTGGTTGGAATGTAACTGCGGGCTTATTGACTATTGACTGTTTAAGACACGTACACATGGGGCAAGTGGTGTGTTAAGACACGTACACATGGGACAAGTGGTGGGTTAAGACACGTACACATGGGATAGGAGGTGGGTTTAGACACGTACGCATGGGGTATAAAAGATTTTCACAAATGCGGGACGGGGTCCTTGGCTAAGAGGAGACTCTGCCTTGGGCCCGCCGGCGTAATAAACTGCACTCCACTATCTGCATTGTCCTTCTGAGTGAGTCTGTTTCCCGGAAAGCGTGGCTATAACAGCCTCACCACGAGCAAGCAAATTAACCCTTTGATGTGTTTAACTCTATCAAAGTCCAGATACCAGGAGGTAATGGGGAGGCTACAAGTTTGTCTTCCATTGTGTATGCCTGAGTCTGAATGAAGTATTTAAGAGCAGATTTTGACAGATGGGGCCTTCCTGGTGTCTCAGACAGTAAATCATCTGCCTGCATCGTGGGAGACCTGGGTTTGATCCCTGGGTTGGGAAGATTCCCCTGGAGGAGGGCATGGCAACCCACTCCAGTACACTTGAAGAGCTTCCTTGATAGCTCCGTTGGTAAAGAATCCGCCTGCAATGCAGGAGACCCCAGTTCGATTCCTGGGTCAGGAAGATCCCCTGGAGATGGAGTAGGCTACCCACTCCAGTATTCTTGAGCTTCCCTTGTGGCTCAGCTAGTAAAGAATCCACCTGCAATGTGGGAGACCTGGATTTGATCCCTGTGTTGGGAAGATCTCCTGGAGAAGGGAAAGGCTACCCACTTCAGTATTCTGGCCTGGAGAATTCCATGGACTGTATAGTTCATGGTCACAAAGAGTTGGACATGACTGAGTGACTTTCACTTTTGATAGATGGGAACACAGAATGTTAGAGTCTAAAGAATTTTGTGTGTGTGTGCACACTCAGTTGTGTCCAACTCTTTGTGACCCCATAGACTGTAGTGTGCCAGCCTCCTCCTCCCATGGAGTTTTCCAGGCAAGAATACTGGAGTAGGTTGCCATTCCTTCTCCAGGGTATCTTCCCAACCCAAGGATGGAACCTATGTTTCTTGCATCTCCTGTTTTGGCCAGCAGATTCTTTACCACTAGCACCGCCAAGGAAGCACAAGAATCTTCAGAGGAGATCAAATCCGATCTCCTAGTCCTACATTCTGTCTTATAAGTTGTTCTGGACAATGCTAGCCTGTCTATGGGACAGGTCTGAGGGAGAGCGGAATTCTATTTCTGTTGTTTGGAACAAAATACAAGACATTCTTTTTTTCTACCTAAATGCCTCCACATATTTGAGGATAACCACTGTGTTTCCATTCAGTCTTCTCTGGGTTTCTGTTCCGTCAATCTCTCTTCATATGGTATGATTTCCAGACCTCTCATGTCCTAACTGCCACCCGCTGAACCAGCTTCAGTGGATCAATGTTTTTAAAATGTGGTGCCCAGAACTGGTTATGGTATTCCAGGTGCCCTGTGGATCACATCCTGTGTACCAAACAATCCAATTCTTCTCTCAGAGCCCACTCTCTTGTTGCACTCAAAGCCAACTTTCTTCCTTATGAGCTGGTATCAAGCCATGTCATCCCCAACCTGTGCTTATTCTTAATGTAAAATTTATATTTGTCTACATTGAACATTTCTCCTTGATGCTTCCAGTATTGGCTATGTCTTGATCCTGCCATCTTTGTACTTGCTAACCTACTTAGTTTTCTGCCAATATAAAATGTGACAACTAGGTCTCCTGTTATTGTTTATCAAAATCATGGCTAATAAATAATATTACATAAGGTATGGACAATGCTTGAGATTTGTGGCATGCCACTAAAAACCTCCCTCTAGATAGAAATCAATTCACCAAATGGCATTTTTGGATTCTATTCTTATTTCCTTTCTACCACAATTAATTTGTCTGGTGTCTCACTGAATTAGCCCAGGGCCTGGCACTGTGTAACTTACCTGTTGACTGAATGTATGACATCCACCATATTTCTCCACTCAGGGCACAAGAACAGACTCTTTATGTATGTATATGTCTGCGTTGTCTTCTCAAATCTATTAATGTGATAGGCCATGTAAAAGGAAATGAGTTTGTTTACAATAACTAATTCAGGGCTGTATTCTTTTCCAACCAGGCATAGCATACCTGCCACAGCTGGGAGCTCAACCTTCTTTGGAGTTTGCCTGTTCTTCTGATTAAAACCTGGTCCTTAGTTTTCTCTGTCATCCTGAAGGATCTGGGAGCCTTTTTTGTATGACACCTGGGAGGCCCTTTGCTTTCGTACTTCACTGTCTATTGCCTGTTTTTTGCTTTTAGCCTTTCATTATCTTTTTCTAGTGATGTGGGGCTTAGCAATATCCATTCAGTTTCATTGACTTTACACTTACTGTTTGCCTCATATACCTCTAAAGCCTGACACTTTGCCCCAGTTCATGTCATTTCTTTCTGCTACTATAATATCTTCATTCACAATAATGGAGCTCTGTCAGCTGGACTTCCACCTTGTGCTGGGGGATATCTCTGCTCTACCTACCACCACACAGGCTATAAATGACCCAGCTCTAAAACCCAATCTTACCATCTGTGCTCCCAGACTACTCCTGGCACCAACTTCTCCAGGAAGCAGGGTCAGATAAAACTTATCATGCAGGATGTTTATTAGAAGTACCCTTGCCTGAATATGACTCCCAGATGCATTCACTGTGTTATCAAGGTTCAATAAAGAAACAGTAATGCATTAGAACTCTGGAGGAAAAACTGGCTTTATTAAACTTTCTAACAGGCAATGACTTTGGGTCCTGACATAGCATCTTCTTGAGGAAATGTTAAGTGGAATTTTGGCTTCTTGTGAATTTCATATTGTTTATCTTACTCCCATGCATTTCTGCTCCACTGGCCTGCACAGTTTCCCTGGAATCTCTGGCTCACTTGCCTTCACCTGTTATCTCTAATTTCACATCATTCCCAAGGGTGGAAAGCAAACATGAGTGCGCTGACACAAGAACTGAGGGGAAACTTGCCTATGTCACAATTTTCTCCACATCTGGAGATGAATAAGCCACTGTACCTTCACTGATATATTTATTCATTCAACAAACATTTTTGACTGTCTGCCATACTGGGACTCAAACGTAAAATGCCATGGGCCCTGCTTCTAAGTTACTCTCTCATAAGACAGACAGAAATAAACCAAATAATGTATTTAGTGATAAAATATGTGTGTGCAATAACAGAGGTACAGAAAGCAGCATGGCATAAAGCACCTGAGCATAGACCTTGGAGCCATGAGACTTGAGTTTGAATCCTGACGCTGGAAATGTATTAAGCGTGAAGACTTAGACAAGCCATTTAACCTCTTTACCTCAGTTTCCAGTTTCTTTATTGGACATAACAATCCATATAGACTAATGGGTTAGTAGCAGAGAAACTAGTATATAGTATATATGTGATACATTATTACCATTATCATTATCTTCCTTCCATCATGGAAGGAAGACTACTCTAAACCTGCTTAAGAAAGTTATGGTAAGCTTCCCAGAGCTCAGCTTGGCTTAAGCTGGCCAAGCTGACTTAGGAGAAAGCACATTCTAGGCAGAGGAAACTACATATGCCAAGGTACATAGGCATGAAAGATAATGTAAGTATCACAGACAACACTTGTATGCATTTATTTTGGCCGCGCTGTCTTCCTTGCTGCATCTAAAGACAACTCTGGGTACAATGTCAAGACTAGACTGAAATGAATTAAGGCAGTTAATCAATGGGACCAGTTGGGAGGCTACCACCTCTACTAGGTAGAGTTGGCACAGCCAGAGAGTAGAAGGGATAACAGATAAGCTTTGTTGATTGAATGCCTATTGGGGAAGAGGGAAGGAGGTGTCAGAAAGTGACTCCCAGGCATCTAGATTGTTTTCCTAGGAGGATATGGACCATAGAAAGTGGACTGGTTTAGGATGCAGCTGGAAATACACATCTGGAACCAAGGGAGAAAGTATAGAAATACATTTGAAAGCCATCAATGGCTAGGTGGTAGCTAGTATTATTAATTCACAGTGTTCACCACTGTTCACTCTCTGGAAAAGCTGACATGGACTTGCTCTCAAGTGCTTATCAACTAGTGGGGAAGGGTAAGACATTTAAGAAATAATTTTTGTAAGAAGTGTGATGGGTAGTGTTATGATCAAGGAAATAACAGAATACCTAACCCAATTTAGGGCTTCCCAGGTAGCTCAGATGATAAAGAACCTGCCAATGCAGGAGACTTGGGTTCAGTTCCTGGGTTGAGAAGATCTCCTGGATAAGGGAATGGCAACCCACTTCAGTATTCTTGCCCGGAGAATCCCATGAACATAGGAGCCTGGGGTCGCAAAGAGTCGGACACGACTGAGGGACTAACACACAATCCGATTTAGAATTCAGAGTCTCTCTGACAAAGTGGCATTTTACACTTTGACTTTAAGGATGAGTCAAAATTAGGAGAAGAGCAATTCAAGCAGAATGGAGTCTACATCAGGGTACACAGCATGTAATAGAAGTAAGTAGGAGCAAGGGTGCACAGGAAATTAGACTTTTAAGTCAGGAGTGTCTTGATCAGGCTTGAGTTCTAGAAAATTCATGGTGGCTGCACTGAGAGTGACACAGAAAGGAGTGAAACTGTTTGCAGAATTCAGTGGGAAGGCTTAGTGGCCTGGGTGAGACTGATGGTGATATGCATAGAATGAGAAGAAATATGTCAGATTTGATTTTTTTTTTATATTAATAGGAACTCTCAAAGAGCAGAAATGACCTCTAAGAAGCTGTTAAAGGTGGGGAATTTTTTGGCTCCTGTAACCAAATCATGGAAATGTAAGGCAGCCACTGGCCCTGCCACAGCTGGTTTGGGGAATGGCATCCTGCCATCTCTTTCTATTTTTGTTCTTATCTCTGGAAGTTAGCTGTTCACTCTTTCAGGCCTGGGTACATGACCTGTTGGTGGCTCTGAAATCATGTCTTTGCAGCGTCTGATGAAACCAAGGAGTCCTGCTCTCTGTGATTCAGAACAGCTTCAGAATGTAGCGGCCCAAGAAAAGCTGTTATTGGCCAGGCCTCGATCATATGCTTACACCTGGGCTCATCTCTGGATGCAACGGGAGAAGTACTGTGTCTAAGGGACGTGCTCTCATCAGTGGTCAAGGAGGTAAGTACTGTCACCAGGTAAGTAGAGGGGAGTTTGGGGCAGGCCTGGGCAAACACAAGGCATGCTAGAATAAACTGAACTTGGTGACTGATTGAGATTGATTGATTGATTGATTGATTGTGGAGGAGGGGCAGGAATGAGCCAAGAAGGGCACTTGGGAGATTTTCATTTGGGGTGACAGGGAGATTTCTAGTTGGGGGCATTCTCTTGAAAAGAGGAGAAGCAGGTTTGAAGTAGAAGACATTGAGTTCAGATCTGTACCTGGGGCGTGTCGAGGAGCACATGGAACCTCCACCTTGAGATGCCCAGTGAGAAGCCTGGTGCCCAGGAGAAGCGACTGAGCTGGACAGAGACTTGTGAGTTATTAGTGCTGAGAGAGTCCTTGCGGCTCCAAGATTGGAAGTGATCTTCCAGGGAGAATGCAGAGCGAGGAAAGAAGTGGCTGAGAAGGAGTTCTGGGGAGCACCAGCATCTGCAGGAGAGTCAGAAAACACTAAGGCGTGGTAGGAAGGAGGAAAGCAGGACAGGACCCTAGTGTTGTGTGAATTCTGGTTCACCAGGGAGGGAAGAACTGTCAAAGAAGCATCAAAAAGCTGGTGGCAAAGGATGAGAGAGAAGATAAACATTCCACTTCACGATGCCTCCAATGCTACATGAACCTATTCGCTGACCAAACAAGTAGTTTGTCTCAGCTGCCAAAATGGGTTCTAGGAAGGAGGGAGAGAGAAGAGCACTGGGATCGATCAGGGTAGCCAGAGGAAGCAGGGTTTAAGTGGATTCTAAATATTGTGTAAGATTTCAATAGCTGGACAGTGGGAGTCAGGGGAGGAATTCCAGGTTGGGGGATTTCATAAACAAAGGAGGGAACACAGCAGGAGCATTCAGGAGATGTGCTTAACGTTGAGAATCATTTTAGGAGGGTAAGCTCAGGCCAGTGGGAGAGGGCCTTGAATGCCAAGCTAAGACATCCAATAATCAATTCTAGTTAGTAGGGAGCCTCCAAAGATTTTGACTAGGCCCTAAAAGAAATTGTCTTGTGTTGTTATTTTTTCCCTTTCACAGCATCTCTGTCAGACCAGTCCGTGTTACATGCACTGATTTCTCTCCCATCACATTCTTTCTCCCCTTGTTGACTTTGTTTCAAGAGCACTAGGTGTGCCTGACACTTCTTGAGTGTCAGAGTTGATCTGGACCTATTCAGAAGCTTTCTCCAACAGGTAGTTCAGTTTTCTTTTCCTCCGTCCTATTACTTCCAGTTACATCCCTCAGGGACTATGTGAAACAATTCCATGTTCTCCTCGTGTTTATGTTCTGAGGATGCTTATAGAGTTTCCACATTCCCTCTGCTTTGAGCTTAGCCAAGGTATACATGTTTAATTCTTTTAATCTCTCCCCTTAAGTCACTCCCTCTGGCCTCTTAATCATCCTAATTGCTCTTCTCTGAATGGCGGCCAACTCAGTGTGTGCCTCTTCCCTGTGAGGCCGTGAGGAACATAGTATTCCACGTGTGGCCTCACTAGACCCATTTATTACCTCCCAGTTTCATCATCTGATGGTTGGGCATGTGAGGCTGCACCGCTCCTGCCCTGCCCCCTTCCCACAGCGCACCCTGGCCCGGGTAAATCCCTTATCTCGACAGGTTATCTTTCATTTCCAGGTGGCCTGTTCCAGAGCTTGGAACCTGTGTTTGTTTTCCCCCAAGCTCCCATCCCTGCGGGCTTCTTCCCTGGGAAGGTGGCCCGGGACCAGGCCAAGGATCTGTGGAAAATTGCAGCTAAGCTTGCATAAGTAAACCTTGGAAGAGGGGAGGCTGAGGAATGCCCAGAATGGATGGATGCTGCGGCCTGCCCTGAGCTTTCCAGCCTGCCGAGCTATGAGCCTTCAAGAAGGTGCGACTTGGAGGCAGCTTCTCTGTTTCCAATTATCCTTTTTATCTCTGCTCTGGCCCCTCTGGTTACCTAAGTGTTTTCATAGCTCTCAGCCATTATTGTTTAGCTTTGGGAGGATAAACGTGAAACCAAACAAATTATAAATATCCTGTTTCAAGATGTGTTATCACTCTGTGAATAGAGTCCCCCAGAAGCCCGAGTCTTTTGAAAGCTCTAGTCTTTTTTTTTAAGCCTTGGGAAAAAATCCTCTGCCCCTCTAAGGATGTGGTGGCAGAGGTTAAACTGCCTTTGAGAAAGTCAAATGTTTGGATTTCAGTGAGGGTTGACATGGAAACCCACCTGAGGCTTCCTCAGGCTTCTCGGGAGGAAATAAAACCCGAGATGGACGTTCTTGTTACAAGAGGAAGAGCAGCTGGGGGGCAGCAGGTGGGGACACCCCCTGGGATGGGGAGTTGGAACTGAAAGCCAGGGAGGGCACGAGGGGTGCGTTCGCGGGAGCCGGGAGCTGGCCGTCCTGGGACTCGTCGGGCTGCGACTGGAAAGTTGATTTTTATTTTATTTTGTGAAGCCCTTCCTGTGAGCAGCCTGATAAACAGCAGCGGCCGCAGGAGGCCTCCGGGAGCCCCCGGGGATGGCGGCTGGGGGCACCCTCCTCTTGGGGCCCCACCGCCCCTCCTGCTCCCGACTCGCCTCCTGACTGGTGACTGCAAATCCCAGAGAAGCGTCACTCACACCTCAGGGTTAATTGCTTCAACCATGTCTGCACCTCGTAGGTTGAAAATCTACCAACCTACGTGAAACCACAGTGGAAACAAAGGGGTTTTTTTTTTACTTTTTGTTTTTTTTGGGGTTTGTTTGTTTTGCTTTAGGAGATACTGTGGAGAGGAGGAAGAGAGTCGAAGGGGAGAGGGGGAAAAAGAAAATGTGAGAGAGGAGCTTGCAGGAAGGGGGAAGCGCATACCCTGCTTGCTATCTCCTTTTCTTTGATTCCTCTCCCACTGCCCACTGCTGGCCAGGGCGACGGGGGGGACCAGGAGTACCAGGCTCATGGGATGGACTAGCCCTTGCCCTCTAGGAGTCTTAGACTCTCTTCTTCTACTTTGGGTACTTGTGGCTGCCCTAGAGATCTTAAGAACCTTTCTCTTAGGGATTTTGAGGGCCTCATCCTTCTACGGCCCCTGTCTCCTGCAAGTCTGGGTTATCTGTTCAGTGGAGAGTTGTGAGGATGCCCAGTTCAAGTTGAACCTCAGAGCAACAGGGACTATATTGTAGTGTGTCACATACAATAGTTTCTGTCTGTTTTGCTACATCTGGCAATGCTAACTCCATGTGTATCTATGGTTCTTCTGGTTCAATTCCCGTCCAGACAGCAATTCTTTAAAACAGGAAGGGAGCATGCAATCTCCAGGCCAGCCGTCAGGCACAACTTCCTGTGTTCCCCTCTGTCCACCCCCCCAAATTGGTGCCAGTTCATCTTTAGGCTAAACCCTCGGGTGTTTTCTGGGACAGTCAATGGAGACAGTTGAGGTAGGAGAAAAGATCAAAGGGGCAGTAATTCAGGTCACCTCAGTCAGCGTTGCTTGTAAGTACTGTTTTCTCATTTATTGGAGGCATTTGCAAGATGTGCTGTGAACATGAGAGTTAAATAGTAATCAGCTTTTGTAAGCAGCAACTCTAACTGGGGTTTACATTTGGGATTAATAGTAAACTCCCCAGGCCTTACTGACTGAAGAATGTAGTTGCCCAAATAAACAATATTTTCAATCAGGAGTCAGGACCAATTCTCAGAGCACACAGCCTCTTCCTAGCAAGGAGCATTTCCCAACTCTGAAGTAATTTGTAATGTACTAGGAAAACATTTTCAAAAAATGGATATCTTCGATGCCATAAAAGGGAAAACAGTTCTCTCTTTTGAAGTAATAAATACCATTTGTAGCAAAATTCTTTGTTTGTATTTCTCAATTATTTCCTGATAATGCTAGGCTTAGAGTGCCCAAGTGGTGCATACTGCCTAGTAAGGAAGAGTCTAATGGAACAATGTGGGTCTGGGGTTTACTGTCCTCTAAATGTTACACATTCTTCTTGGGACATAAAACTAAGAATGCCTCCCAGTTATTGGATTACTGTCAGTTTCATGGGGCTGGCCATTCAGACACTGAGTGGAAGGCGCCTCAGACAGTGGAATTGTGTTACACAGTCTCCCAGCAGTAGTGACTGTTCCTTCAGCCTCCCCAACCAAAAGGGTAGGATGAATTATCCACCTTTCCTGAGAAATCCCAACTTTCCAGCTCACTGCCTTCCTCCTCTTCCCATCCTGACCCGGACATCGCACTCTGGATTTCAGAGATACCACACTTCGACTAGAAACATGAATGTGCCGAGAAGCCCAGAAAATATGTTGTTGTTCTACTGGGAGGTCTCAGACGGCTCCAGGAGGACTCTCTTGAAAAGGCACCAGCTCCCGGCCAACTCCAAAAGTACTGCTCACTCTGCCCCCTGGTGCATGTGTGTGCGGCTTCTCCAGTAAAGAATTCCATCCTCCCCGCTTCCAGGTGATGCTGTGAGCAGTTCTGCAGGATCCTCCCTCCCAGGGGCCCAGGGGATGTTTCTCTGTGTGTCCTGTGCTTAAGGCGTGGGGAAACCAAAGACTTGGATTCCTGGCCAATTCATTCCTTCAACAAATATTTATTGGTTTCCTTCTGTGTCCACATCACTCTTCACCAAGCTGTCGAGGGAGGCAGGCTTGTGGATAAATGTAGGGTTCTGAATCATCGTGGGGTGTGGTGAGGGGTGGGCGGGTGGCAGGGAGCAGGGTAGGCTTGTGGGAGTTTAGCAACAGTAATGCTGCTGTGTGCCTAGTGTCCCGACTATGCCTGGCACTAAACAGACGCTCAGAAAATATTTGTTGAATCTGTTTGAAGATGAAATATTCTGGGTATCTAAGTTTTTTGCTTCCCCTAAACTAACTCCTCTTTTCATCTCAGTAACTATCTCTTACCAGTACTACCTTAGTTAAGGGTGTGTACTAACAGTTTTTTTGTGTGTTTGTTTTTTCCTTGGATGGTTAATAACTTGGTATCATATCAGACTCATCCTTGGATCTTGTCTGCCCAGTGGGGAATGTGTCCTCGGCCAGAGGCATTGTGGGTGGTGGGCTGAGCATGCGCTGAGCCAGGGACAGGTGTGGCTCATCTGAAGGAGTCCCTTATGTGAGCTGCTTTGTGGAGAGGACATTTCTCACTGAGATCCAGCATATGATGTTTTGGGTCAGGATGGGAAGGAGAGGAAATTAGTTAGCTAGAAAACTGGGACACCGTGTGTGTGCTAAGTTCGCTTCAGGAGCGTCTGACTCTTTGCAACCCCCTGGACTGTAGCTCCTCTGTCCATGGGATTCTCCAGGTGAGAATACCGGAGTGGGTTGCCATTTTCTCCTCCAACAGATCTTCCTGACCCAGGGATCACACCGGAGTCTCTTAGGTCTTCTGCACTGCCAGGTGTTTTATTTACCATTAGCACCACCTGAACTTCCCTGGGGGGGTCCCTGCTAATTCAGGCAATGGATGTATCCAGCCCGTGGCAATATGCAGGTGCTTTAGGTTTGCTTGAGTAAAGTGGATGGGCCTCTCCTCAGCCTTTGGCTTGTAAGAATGTTCTAGGAGACGCCTATTAAATCCATGTGACTGGCTGCTTACCCTGTATGAAATTTTCAGTTTGCCCAAGAGCTGACATGTGAAATAATGCTATTGACTTTTCAAGCAATTAAATATTATTCAAGCAATTAGATGTTGAAGTCTAGAATGTTCCACAGCACTCAATGTGGTGGGAGAGAGAGACGGGGTAAAGGGCTCTGCCTCTCCCTGGTGGGAGCTTGTGGTGCAGTTGAGGAATCACAACTAACACACAGAACCACCAAGCCCTGTGTTAAGGAAGAGTAGAGAAGGCAGAGAAAGGCATGGGTCTTAGGAGCTGGAGAGAGTTGGAAGGCGAGGAGGGACTTGAGTTGGCACTGTCACTGGCAAAGCCCATTAACAATTCCTGGGAAATATAAAAAGGAATCTGAGTAATGAAATAAGGTTTACACTTAAAAAAAAAATCCTTTGTGCTGAGTCTGGTTTCACTTGCTCACAGGGGGCCACATGCAGAGACCTCGCACCCAGCCCTTTAGACCAGAGTTTCTGAGTTATAGCTGTTTCCTATAACTCAGTTCTGGCCAGGCCTGTGCAAAAGCGCTGAGCACAACGCTCAAGTCAAGATGTCCGCGGTGGCCGCAGGCAGTGCGCAGAGAGGCGTGCTCAGCCCGGCTCTGTGGAAGCTGAGCCGCGCGCTTGAGCCAGCCCCGCGAGAACTCTGCCCCCTCTCGCGAGATCCCTATAAGGCAGCCGGGCCCACTACGTGTGGGATGAGCTTGTGCTCTAGAGCCGGAGCTCCTGGCGCTCCGTTCTCTGAGCTAAGAAAGGTTTCATTTGTGTCTGCACCGGACTAGTTCTCGCTGGCCTGAGATAGCCGGCAGGAGGTGGGGTCGGTTGGGGTCCAACTGAAAAGGGTCAGTAATGGTAGGAGGAGGCCAGGCAGTGGCCTAAGAGAACTGAGTAGCGGGATCCCGTCGTCCTCACAGAAGCTCCGCGGTGGTTGTACCATTGTTGCCCTCCTTTTGCATGTGAGAAGACAACCTTACGGAAGTTAAGTAACTTGCTCCATGTCACTCAGCGAGTGGAGGTGAAATACGGTTGTGCAGAAGGTAAGAAGGGTGGGTGAAATTGTAGGTTAGTGGAAAAAACACCATTTCCTCTCCCCCTTCTCTCTTTACAGCGCAGACAATAATTCCCACCTTTCAGGATTGTTTGGTCGGATAAATGAGAGGGTTTGTGAATGTTCTGAGCTGCATGTGCTCAGTGGGAAGTCAGACCACATTAGGGAGAGGGAGGCGAGGACAGACGTGGCATGGAGGGAACTCTGACATGACTAATGGCAGCCATGGGAAATAAATTTGGAAAGGAAAAGGACTCTGGTTCATAGAGGGCTTGCAACCTGAGAGAGGGTGGGGATTGATGTGGCCTAGATATTTTCCTAAAAGGGATTGTTCTCTTCGTATTTTTAAAATAGTACATACTCATGAATATTTTGGAGGGAAAAACCCAAGAAAGTATAAAGATGAAAATAAAATAATTCTACTACCCAGAGACACCCACTTGGAGCCTTTTTAGCATTATCTAACTTTGATCCGAACTTTGTGAAAGGTGTTATAAACTAGGAAATTAAGGTATTAAAGATATGAAATAGTGTTTATATGCATGATATGTACATAAATACAATATTCTTTATGGTTATACTGTAAAATAAGTCCTGCTTTCAGTTTATTGTGAACATTTTCCTCATCACTATATTATTATAAAATTTTTAAGGCTATAGAATATGAATAATAAGGTAGAACCATAATATACCTAACAATTTCTCTGTTGTTGTCTATTTGTTTCCAACTTTTCAGTATTAGAAATAGCACTGTGATGGATATCCTTATACAAAAGCTTTAATTGCATTAAAAATTATTTCTTTAGGCTGAATTCCTAGAAACAAGAGACATTAGGTCAAAGAGTATAAGTGTTTTTAAGATTCTTGATTCATATTGCCAAATGGCTTTCAAGAAAGGTTGAATTCATTTATACTCTCATCAGCACTCTATGAGTTTCCATTTTATGGGCTCTCCATTTTATAGAAACTTTGCCAACAATGAGGTCTTTTTTTTTTTTTTTTTTAACTTTGTCAATTTCAAAGAAAAAATGGTATCTTGTTTCAATTTGTATTTCTTGGATTATAAGTGAGGTACAAACAATTTTTTCCTAGTTTATTGTTCTTTTGTGAATTTTTTGTTTTCTTAATCAGCCTTTTTCAATAAAGACCTAATGTGTCTTTATTCTAAAACAGCCCTTTTCAATAAAGACCTAATGTGAGCCATGTATGTAATTAAAATTTTCTAGTATCGACATTAAACAAGTAAAAAGAAACAGGTGAAATAATTTTAATGAAAAGTTATTTTAATAATAAAATTTATTTAGCCAAATATACCCCAAATATTATCATTTCAACAGTGACACTAGCCTTGTTTCAAGTATTCTTGTGGTTAGTGGCTACCCTATTGGACAGTGCAGATTTAGAACAATTGGATAGAAGTAGCTTAGGATGTTGGAAAAGGCAATGGCACCCCACTCCAGTACTCTTGCCTGGAAAAATCCCATGGACGGAGGAGCCTGGTAGGCTGCAGTCCATCGAGTCGGACACCACTGAGCGACTTCACTTTCACTTTTCACTTTTACACATTGGAGAAGGAAATGGCAACCCACTCCAGTGTTCTTGCCCGGAGAATCCCAGGGATGGGGGAGCCTGGTGGGCTGCCATCTATGGGGTCGCACAGGGTCGGACACGACTGAAGTGACTTAGCAGCATAGAATGTTAGTATCTCTGATATTTATGAGACCCTCATAAATTCAGAATAATACCTTTTGTCTGTTGTACCTGTTATAATTTTTTCTAGTATGTCATTCACCTTTTTTTTGGATTACGTATTTTAAAATTACACAGACAAATCTTTCATTTCTTTCTTCTGTTGTTTATTCATTGTTTTTAGATTTACCCATTCTCGGATCAGTTAGTTTTTCACCTAGATTTTTTAATGGTTTAATTTTTAATGTAATTATTTAATTCCAGAATTCATTGCATTTATTTTTAGTCTACCTGACTTACCAAAAAGGTCATTCTAGTTTTATGTCTATTGACTTCTTATAATTTTTTATTGAATTTTATTAGGCTGGGCTGCATTTTCATTGCAGTGTGCAGGCTTTCTCTGTGGTGAGAGGGAGGTACTCTCTACTTGAGGTACTCGGGTTTCTCATTGCAGTGGCTTCTCTTGTTGTGGAACATGGACTCTAGGGCTCTCAGGATTCATCAGTTGTGGTGCTTTGGGTTAGTTGCCCCGACGTATGTGGAATCTGCCCAGACCAGGGATTGAACCCATGTCCCCTGCATTGGCAGGCAGACTCCAACCACTGGATCACCAGGGAAGTCCTCCTTGTAATTTTTAATTGTTTCTATCTTATGTATTTTGATGCTTTGTTACTTAGTAGCAGATCCCGATCAGTGATCCTTATGAAGGAATATGGTCTTCCTTGTCCTTCCTACTGTCTTTTGCTTTAACTTTCCATTGTTTGAAATTAATGTTGTCATACCTGGATTTGGTATCTGCATTTGCTTAAGAAATCATTGCCCAACCTTCAATTTTTAGCTTTTCAATTTTATTTTGCACAAATGTGTGTGTGTGTACTCAGTCATGTCCGACTCTGCAACCCTATGGACTGTAGCCCACCAAGCTCCTCTGTCCATGGGATTTTCCAGGCAAGAATACTGGGGTGGGTTGCCATTTCCTTTTCTAGGGGATCTTCCCATCCTAGAGATTGAACCCATGTCTCTTGTATCTCCTGCATTGGCAGGCAAATTCTTTACCACTGGTGCCACCTGGGAAGTTTTGTGGAAAAGGGGATGAAAAATAAAGGGTAAAGAGAATACATCAGCTGTCTCTTAAAGATGCATGAGCACCTTTGTCTTAAAGGCCACTGGTGAGAACTTCATTCGTGGGGATACCTAGGTGAAGAGTAGGTGATGGTTCCTTCCTTGGAAGCTGTCATCTGGCCATAGAATGTTACCAGAGAAGAAGAAAGAATTGATATTGGGGCAGGGTTGGGGGGCAATGAGAAGTTTCTGCCACACCAATAGTAGGGTTATCTCTGCCTCCATCCAATCTGAAGCACCCTGCATCATGGGAGACTTGTTCACCATACCCATTTTTCTGTATCCCTCCTTATTGTAGGCTGGGAGCAACAGTCCTAGAAGGACATAGTAGGGGACATGCTTAGGATAGTTTTGAGGATATGAGGGTCAATTTTAAGTGGCAAAAATATGTCACCTTCTATTTTTTTTGTTGTTTTTTAGTTGCTCAGTCGTGTCCAACTCTTCTGCGACTTATGGACTATAGCCCACCAGGCACCTCTGTCCATGGGATTTCCCAGGCAGGAATACTGTAGTGGGTTGCCATTTCCTTCTCCAGGGGATCTTCCTGACCCAGGGATCAAATCCACGTATCCTGCATTGGCAGGCAGATTCTTTACCACTGAGCCACCAGGGAAGCCCTTGTTACCTTCTATAGAATTTCTCAATTCAGTTCCAAATGTTTTGTAATTAGTAGATTGTCCTTGCATACGTTAGAAATGGATTGACAATCTCGGTTTTAGTTTTTCTTGTACATATGTATATGTATGTCTTTCATACATATACAAGCATTAGGAATTGTTAATCAAACATCACATGTTTTTTCCCCTGTGTTAATAATTCGTTTTTGACTAGAAGTTGAGATCATGAAAGCCATGCTTCAGAAGGATGCCTGACTTTACAAAAGATGTTTGGAAGAGATTGAGCTTGGAGGCGTGTACACAGGCTAGGAGTCAATGGCAGCAGTCTTCCACTGGGGCAGTGAGACCCTTGATAGGATAGGGATGTGAAGGATGGAGCAGAAAGTGTGTGTCCACGAACAGTTCCTCTCAAAGGAAACACTGAGTCTTTGTAAAAGACTGGGCACAGCTGATAGAGAAGAGTTGACTTAAATTTTTTGTTTGGGTTGACAGAAATTCTGTGTGAAATCAGAAAATCTCACAAAAATATGAGAGGATTGGAAATCTGACTTACCAGAAAATGTTGTTTTAATTTGGGATCTGTTAAATTTTGAGAGGGAAGCAGTCCATACAGGGAAGAAACTGAAGATTAGCTTCTTCAGCAGCCATTCACTTTCCTTCCAGGTGTCCTCTATCACAGGGTATAGAAAGATAACCAAACACACCTATTTTTCTCAGTCTTTGTAACAGATAGGCTATATGTATGTGACTTAGATCCCACAATTAACTGCACCTTGTGAAATTAAATTGCAGAATTGAGTACACAGAGGCTTGGAGAAGAGGTTACCTTTGAGCTTGGGTCAGTAATTATGTGCTGAGAGTAATGAAGTGGTAGGAGGATGGCTACTCAAAGAGAGGAAGAAAAATGTGTTGGGCAAATATGCAGGAATTGTGTTAAGGGGATACTCTGAAAAGCATAAAAGGATTGATTAGATGCAATTGTGGGGCTTGTTGAGGCTAAAAGGCATGAAACTGTAAGGGCCATATCAATTGAATCTTGCATCTTTTTTTCGTTTGGGACCCAAAGCGGTGTCTGGTGGAGTAACATGATATGTATTTGCTATGACTGCATTATTACTGTTATTTTAAGTTTTTTTTTTAAACAAGAAGTCTTTAAAAAAAATTCTATTTATTTATTATTGGCTGAGCTGGTCTTCATTGCTATCAGGCTTTTCTCTAGTTGTGGTGAGCAGGGGCTGCTCTCTTGTGGTGCACGGGCTTCTCATTGCGGTGACTTCTCTTGTTGTGGAGCACAGGCTAAAGGGCATACAGGCTTCAGTAGTTGTGGCTCCTGGGCTCTAGAGCACAAGCTCAAAAGTTGTGGCCCATGGGCTTAGTTCTACAGCATGTGGGATCTTCCTGGATCAGGGGTCGATCCCGTGTCTCCTGCATTGGCAGGCAGAACCTTTACCACTGAGCCACCAGGGAAGTGCACCCCCCCGCATTATTACTTTTGATAATGTGACCTTCAGCAAGTTGTTTAGAGTTTCTGAATTTTAGCTTCCTCCTCTGTAAGAGGAAGATCATCTTACATGTGTAACAGAGTTTGCTAGAATTGAAGCATCCTCCAAAGTGAGTGTGCAGTCACAGTTCCTGCCCCTGTCAATCAGATAACAGTCTAGGCAATTAAGATACAAAGCATATTATGACAAAATCCCTGCCCTCAGGAGTTCACATTCTACTGGGGGAAACAGAGAGGAAAATGATGATGGCAGTACAAATAAAGTCTGTGATAAAGGTACACAGCAGGTTCATCTCTGTTTTGTAGGACTGGGAATTGCAGAGGAAATCAGGTGGGATTCTCAGAGGAGGGCAGAATTTGCTGTGGATCAGAAGGGTGAGTGCAAGTGTAAGACAGAGAAAGCAGGGTAAGTGGGCAAGTCATTTCCAACTGATAGAACAGCGTGAGGCCACAGATTAAGTGATTTCATACCACAGCAGTGGCACAGTGGTGTGAAAATTCTCTGCTAGCCCAGGGGAAGAACTAGTAGTGTGTTGAGGTTGCTGGGGAGGAGAGGTAATCACGATCAACCCATTCATTGGTTCTGGGACTGGCTCTGTCAATTGACACCCTTTTCCCTATCTTCATAATTCCTCTCCCTTGACAACCTCTCCTTGGTTGAAACTTGTACACTCATGTTTCCTCAGGTCTGAAATCACTTTCCTTGTTTGCTCTTTCCTTAGTCTACTGTCCTGTATCTCTCTCTCTTTTCCTTTCATTCCTAGCTTCCTTTTCTTCTGTTTACAACTCATTACTCAATGCCCTGTGCTCTGGATTCTCTGCCCATTCCTGTTCTGAGGGGTTCTTACAGGTCACCATGGCCCCGTGGTGGCCAGAATTTGTTGCCTTCTTTTTTATTCCCTTTTAATTTATTTCTGTGATGTCTAGCCTTTTGCCATCTCTTCCTGAGTTTCTGTCTCACTGTCCCCTCAGATCCTGTTGTGTCTTCTGTCACCTTTGTCAGCACTCTTCTACTGCCCAGCCCTAAAGTTTGATGTTTCATAGCATTCTTTTCTAAGCTCCTTTCTTACAATCAACAAGTCTCTCTGGGTAGCGTCATCCACTCTTGAGTTTTCCATTCAGTTCAGTTCACTTCAGTTGCTCAATCGTGTCTGACTCTTTGCAACCCCATGAATCGCAGCATGCCAGGCCTCCCTGTCCATCACCAACTCCTGGAACTTACTCAAACCCATGTCCATCGAGTCGGTGATGCCATCCAACTGTCTCATCCTCTGTCGTCCCCTTCCCCTCCTGCCCCCAATCCCTCCCAGCATCAGGGTCTTTTCCAGTGAGTCAATTACCTCTCCTAATTATTCTCTTGATTTCCACTGGGTATCTGTGGAAATCACTTAATCTGTGATCTCGACCTCTGTCCTGGGGTTCCAACTCATATTCCCCATCTCCTATCAAGGACTCCACTTCTCTGTCCCTCAGGCACCTCTGAGTGAATATATCCCAAATCAAGCTTCCTATTCTCTCCAACATTTCTGTTTCCTGTGTCCCACTTTCATTTCACAGTCCAAATGTGAAACCTGGGAGTGGTCCTTACTCTCTTCTCTTTCTCTCTCCTGTCTATCCAGTCTGTCAACAAATCCTTTTGTTTCTACTTTCTACATACCTCATGAGTTTGTCCTTTTCTCTGTCTCTTCCTGTTACTGTCAAAGCTCTTATCGTTGTTCAACTTGAGTAGCTTCCTTTCACTGTACTCATATTCATCCTTGAATATCTTTTAGAGTGATCATTCCAAAATTCATTCATTCCTACAGTGAATGATTTAAATCATGCTGCAGCCCTTATTTAAAGTAACATTTTTTTTTAATCACCCAAAATAGTATTTCCCAATCCTTTTTGCATGGGTTTTTTTTTTTTTTTCATGTCAAAAAACATCATGGATGCCCCCATGAGAGCTATGCTCTTTTCACTTGTTAATTGAGATTACCTAATTAAAAGCTACTTTGAATTCAGCAACAATTTACAATTTATTTAGTTATTAAGAAATAAAGCATTGACATACAATTGACCAATAATAATATCTATCCAGAAACATAAGATACATTCAATCTGTAGACAATGAATTCTTGACTTCTTGCCATGACTACTTACCTCCAGTCAAGAACCACTGCCTTGAAGATGACATCCACATTAATTAGCGAGCTGTATAAGCTACTTTAAATTGTTTCCAGTTTCATCTCCAGTCACTTTGCTGTGCTTGCCTTCTTGCTCCACTTCAGCCATACAAGCTGCTCCTGTTCCTTCCACTTCTCACTCATCACCATTCCCAGAAATGCCTTTACATCCTTTTCTTCGCCTCGCCTTATCCCATAAGATCTTTTGCTCTTTTGTGTAACTCATAGTATTTCATACGTCATCTCTAGTGCAGCACTTACTATATTGTATTGGGGTGGTTTTTAACATTTGTCTGCCTCCCCAGATTCTGGGCTCCTAGGAGGCAGAGTCTGTGCCCTATTCACCTTTGTACCCTGGGTCCCTGGCAGAGTGCCTGGTGTATAGCAATTGCTCATATGGTAGAGGTGGATACATAGTGACTGTCAGGATATCTTTCACAGCCTTAGAAAGAGAAGTCTCCTGGCAGAAGAAAAACAAAATAGCCCTGTCCTGAGTGCCCAGGTCTTTCCTTGTAATTGCCGTTCTGTACAGAAACAAACAATAATCTTACACTCAGCTGAAACGCTGTAGAAGAGTCACAGCTGGAAGCAACTGCAGCTCTCATTCAATGTGACTCCTTCGTATTGCACATCAGGAAACTGCACCAAGCCTTTCCTTGTCTAATTCCAGCAACACAGTTTTCAGCTTTCTCCATATTCACGTTCTTGATTCATTTTCTTTGGTCCTGACTTGTCCACAGTCCTCCTAGTTTGTTGGAGTAAGTTGTTCATTTACAAAAGGTTTAAAAATCGTTTTAGTCCCTGACTTTCAAGTTGTCAAATGGCTACAACTCCTAGATAATTTATGCTTTAAAATGGTTTAGACACATAGGGAGCCCGGCTCAGCGCTCTGTGATGCCCTCGAGGACTGGGCTGGGGCAGTGGGAGGGAGGCCGACGAGGAAGGGGACATGTGTATGTATGTGGCTGATTCATGTTGTTGTACAGTGAAAACTAGCACAATATTGTAAAGCAATTATCCTCCAATTAAAAAAAAAATGGTTTAGATATGTCACCCTTCTTCTTGGTCACATCTCTTACCAGGCAGTATCTAAGGAGGAACCACATTGGCAGATTTGAATCCTAACTTCATTTAACTTCTCTTGCCCAGGCTTTGGTGGCAGTGTCAATGGGCAGCAAAACGCCAAAGGCAAGTGGCCAGAGGAAGAGCAGCAACCTGGACATTCAGCCTCTGGAAAAATGAAAGCTCACTGGAGTCTCCTCTCATTTCAGAGAGCAGAAGCTGCCTGGTTTTTAAACTTGGAAGTGCTGAGCCTCAAATGCCAGGTATCAGATAAGAGATGGGTGTTTCTGTGGCAACTCAGAGTTTTGTGTAAGGGGAGTGCTTTGTATGGAGCTGTGAAGTACGTAGATTGGGGAGAATATGGGAGAAATTTGCCTTTGGCAAGATGCTAAACCTCTGCAGTATCTTCAGGGCACAGCATATAACTTGGAAAAAATGAAACCCTCTTCTGTTGCATCCAACTGCATGGTCACTTTGAGAACAGCAAAGTAGTAGTCATTCTTAAAGTGTGTGCAAGGAAAATTAGCAAAAGGAAGTCACAACCTAGGATTTCTGAAGAGCCTGCCTCAGATTATTGCCTCTCCACAGAGGGAAAGCCTGGGCCTCCCTCTGAATTTAAACAAAGTATGACTGCTAACCATTAAAAATGAAAATCCTCCTTCATCCAGTAGCCTGTAGGTGTGCAGGCATCCTTACCAATCTGTGTTCCATCTTTTGGCAAGTAAGTATGACCTGAAATCATCTATTTATACTTTATATAAAATTCCTAACTCCAAGGGATAAAAATTGTCAGGCTCCCAAATTCAAGTCTATAGAAGTTAGAATCCTGATTGTTTACAAAGCTTGCCATCAAATGGAGCTGGTGTTAATTAACTCTGGCATCCCTAAATTCAACTTTGCATATTCAATAGTTGCTATGAAAAGCTGGGTCTGAGTAGCAGATGCACAGACGGCAGCATTCAGCAGAGAGCAGGCATCACATAGTTTCCCTTGGGTTGCTTCTGTTACCAATCAAGCTGGTAGACGTGAGGCTAGAGGGTTTCTGACAGTAAGTTCCACAAAAAGATGCTGTTCATTTATTTTGGCAGTGGGCTGCACTATTCTAAGAAGGCAGCTGTGCGTGGCAGAGCCCAGCTTTATAACTCAAAGTGTGTCCTTCCTTCACAGTTGCAGGACATTGGGTTATGGCATTTTAGAGGGAGATGGAACAGATAGAAGGCTGCATTGAGAAACAGCAGTTAAATTGCTATGCCTCATAAAATCCCTATGTGCAGTACAATGTTTTCAGTTATTAAATGAGCATAATTCAAAGGGCAATTTACTTTTCATCATTTGTACTATTGTATATTCCTACCATATTTGTCACTTTTATTTCTTTGCAGACAATTTTCAACTTGCACAGCTTGATAGTAGCTCATGGATATATTTAAATCCCAAAGCCAAGAAGGTTTACATTGATATTTTAGCAATTATAGTGAGCATTTTCCAAGTTCTACAAGAGCCGTATTTAAATAGAATATTTCTGGACATAAAGCAAGCCAGCAATACAATAGCTGAAAAGTGGCCCTTTATTTTTCACCTGATACTTTTCTGGACAGCACAATGGTGAGGTCCCTCTGAGGGGATTTGAGGCACACAGAGAAACACCCGTGTATACAGCCGAGGAGCAGACTGACCTGTGGTGAGCATGGCTTTGTCCGGGCTCATGGGACAGAACAGTTCACAGATGGTCTAATGACAGGCACATTGTTTTCCCTTCGGTTCTTGGCAGGATGCTTACTGTAAACCGAAAATGTTTAGCACCTGAGAGCAGGGTTCTGAGCAGGGTTGGGGGGTGAGAAGGACAGGAGAAGATGACAAAGCGCTCCAAGCAGTCTTCAGTCCTTTTCCTTGATGTGAAGAATACACAGTGTGTGTGTGTTTACTCTATGAATTATCAGGCAAATATCTAACTGTCTTTGTATATGCTCAAATCAACGGTTTTATCAATGCTTCTAGGATAAAATAGCACAAACACCCAGAGCCATATTGTTCATCATATATTGTTGTCTTTGCATATATGCTAGAGTTTACTAACTCCAATTCACCCCATTGCATCCATGTAAGTACACAGTAGTATCTGCGTTGTTTGATGTTAGAATAGAGATTTGGGTTTGGAACTGAGATCTATCCATAAATCTTTTTTGTAATTCTTCTTTCTCTGATTATTTCCTTTAGTCTACTCTATTTTAAACCAGACTCTCCTAAAGTAGTCTGTACCTTGAACAGACTGGGCATTGTTGAGGTTGCATGCTTGTAGTTCTACGGAAACCATGTCCATGAGTCAGAAAGCAAACCCCAGGCCTGTTGTATCGATACCATGATGTGTGCTACTAATGTAACACCTAACACATGTGAACTGGCCAAGAGTTTCTCTGCAGGATGTGGGGAGGGTTGGAGCTAATTGGAAGCATAACCCATGACTGTTTGGAGAACGTAAAGTCATGCCATCTCAGAGGCAGGCCTTTTCTTATGCTTCTCAGTGAGGCTCCTCTTTCCTTACTAGTGCTCATGGGACTTTCCTGCTGGTCCAGGGGTTAAGACTTCATGCTTCCAATGGAGGAGACACAGGTCAATCCTTGGTTGGGGAACCAAGATCGCACGTGCCACAGGGTGAGGCCAAAAAGTTAAAAAAAAAAAAAAAAAAAGATAGTGCTAAGGGTTTTAAGGTAGTGAGTAGAAGACTAGAGGCCTTTTGCTTCCTGTGCATCAATCACTTTGCACCTCAGACCTTAGAGTGTGTTTGTTTATAAGAGGGCAGGCCACACAAGCCTTGCTTCTGAATTCTTGGAGAGTTCTCAAGTCAGCTAACTGCAAGAGCCCAATTAATCAGACTCTATGGTAGAAAGAGGTGAGAATAAAAACTCAAATGTGTCAAGTGATTAAGCAAGACAGATTTCGTATCTGTTGTTGTCTGTGGCTTCAGGGGTCAGCAAACTATCATCTGCACCCTGATATCGTGCAGCCCACAAACTAAAAATGATTTTTTACATTTTTAAAGTGCTGTTAGAAAAAAGCACTAAGCCCACAAATTCTAAAATATTTATTATCTGGACTTTCACAGAAAAAATGTCTAAGCAAGGAGGGTGCAATCATGAGAAATTTCTCATTTTTAGCTGCTGTGTCATTTCTTTTTGTCCCTTAAGTTGTCTGTGTCGTCTGTCAGCTTAGGAGAGGACTTTGGCTCCAGGACCCTATGAGAACCAGCTGTAGTTGGGGAGCTTTCTGCATTACTCTGAGGCATGCCTTACCACAGTCCAAGGCTGCCATACGTTATGTTCCGCAGGTAAGTGGATGCAGAACCAAGAGCTTACAAAGAGGGAGACTGAGTGAGGACTAGAGCAGTGCTCTCTAACTTCCCAGCCATGAAGGGACTCCAAGAGCAGCCTTGCCTCCCAGCAGGCACACGTGTTTATCAAATCGTCTGAGCCATTTGATACTTGGGTGTTTTTCTTCCAATACCCTGCTTTAAGAGCTGGCTCACCTCCAAGGTTTGGGGAAGATAAGATTCTAAGTTGATTCCTAAAGTTTCTGGTGAGAGAGAGACTGCCTTTCATTCCAGGTTCTTCCTCTTTATTCTTTGATCTGAATCCCAGAAGAGTCATGAGTGTTTCTCCTGCTGCAACTTTGTCTGAATGTTGCCAGGAAGCTCTGCTGATGTGTCTATAGGTTGATTACCAGGGATTGGGGTTACAGAAGGGGAACATCCTTTATCTTGCTTTCTCATTGGGCCAAACTCTCTTCTTCAAGGAACACAAGTCCTAAGTCTAACGCGCTCCTCCTGAGATAGGTATTTCCCACATAAGCAGACTAAGCAACAAACCCAGGGCTGATATCACCATTTCCTCATGACGCTCATTTCCCCCACTCTTCATCCTATTTGAAGTTGCCCCAGCTCAGGCCCTCCTCATCTCTCACAGAGACCAATGTAGTGACCCCTTTACTGGTAACTTGACTCCAGAGGCCAACTCAGTCCACTGTGCATCCTGCTTCCAGGGAGCTGGAAACCTGGCCACATCACCGAAGGTTGGAGTCCTCCTTTTGGGTCTCCACTGCCTACAGAATGAAAAGTTCAGTTCTGTTGCAGCATTTTGAAACCTACCTAGTTTTCTAGTAAATCTGCCTCCTTCCTTCCCTCACCTTCCATTTGCTCTTATCCTTCAATGGTGGTTACTGAGAGGTGTGATTCCTTAAGCTGGTTTTGTCACCTGCCCGTGCCTTTACTAACTCTGGTTCTACCACCTGAAATGCCCAGCTCGTTTCACTAATACCTAATCATTTTCAAGTTGGAGGTCAAAGCTCATGCTAAGGATTGAATTTTGTCCCCCCAAAAGATGTTGAAGTCCTAATCCCAGTCCCTTATTTGGAAATAGTTTTGCAGATGGTCAAGTTAAGATGTGGTCAGTAGAGAACTGGAAGCAGCCTGCAGATCTCTTCCCTTCTGTGGCTATCGCTGAAGCACCAGTGGCCAAAATGAAGTTCAATCCCTTTGTGACTTCTGACCAAAGCAAGAATCGAAAAAGGCATTTCAATGCGGCTTCCCACATTCACAGGAAAATTATGTCTTCTCTTCTTTCTAAAGAGCTGAGACAGAAGTACAACGTTCGATCCATGCCCATCCGAAAGGATGATGAAGTTCGGGTTGTACGAGGGCACCATAAAGGGCAGCAAATGGCAAAGTGGTCCAGGTTGACAGGGAGAAATGCGGCATCTACATTGAATGAGTGCAGCGGGAGAAGGCTAATGGCACAGCTGTCCATGTGGGCATTCACCCCAGCAAGGTGGTTATCACCAGACTAAAACTGGACAAAGACCGCAAAAAGATCCTCGAATGCAAAGCCAAATCTCGCCAAGTAGGAAAGGAAAAGGGCAAATATAAGGAGGAAACAATTGAGAAGATGCAGGAATAAAGTCATCTTGTCTACAGCTTTCATTAAAAACTGTTAAAATGGAAAAAAAGAAAAAGATGTGGTCACTAGAGTGAGCCCTAATGCAAGATGACTGGTGTCCTTATAAAAAGACTAAATTTGGTTGCAGATAGACTTGCAGAGAGGAAAGACCATGCGAAGACACGGAAGAACACCATCTACAAGCCAGGGCATGACAAAGGCCACCAGAAGCCAAGGAAAGGCATGGAACTGGTTCTCCTTTAGCCCTCAGAAGGAACCAAGGCTGCTGACACATTGATCTTGGGTTTTTAGCCCCCAGGACTGTGAGGAAATAAATTTTTGTTGTTTGTGCGTGTGTGTGCAAAGTTGCTTCAGTCATGCCCGATTCTTTGTGACCCTGTGGGTTGTGTAGCCCACCAGGCTCCTTTGTCCATGGGATTCTCCAGGCAAGAATACTGGACTGGGTTGCCATGTTCTTCTCCAAGGGATCTTCCCAACCCAGAGATCAAACCCACATCTCTATGTCTCTTGCATCAGCAGGTGGGTTCTTTAGCAATAGCGCCACCAGGGAAGCCCTTCTGTTGTTTAAGCCACCCAATTTGTAATACTTTGTTATGGCAGTCTTAGTAAACTAATATAGATCATTTTTAGTGTAGAGCCTTTTTGGATCCATATAAAGTAAAAATGACCAACCTGTCATGTCCCAGCTTGTTCCTGGTATAGCCCACAATCCCAACAGCCATAACACATTAATGCAGTACTTTATAAAAAGCCATTTCTGTAACTCCATGGCTGATTCATGTCAATGTATGACAGAACCCACTGCAATGTTGTGAAGTAATTAGCCTCCAACTAATAAAAATAAATGGAAAAAAAATAAAATAAAAAGCCATTTCTTAAAAATTGAATTATAGTTTGTTTACAATGTTTTAAATAACACAATGGTCATAGCAAATACCCTCTTTCAATAACACAAGAGAAGACTTTACACATGGACATCACCAGATGGTCAACACCAAAATCAGATCGATTATATTCTTTGCAGCCAGTGGTGGAGAAGCGCTATACAGTCAGCAAAAATAAGACTGGGAGCTGACGATGTCTCAGATCATGAACTCCTTATTGCCAAATTCAGACTTGAATTGAAGAAAGTAACTAGACCATTTAAGCATGACCTAAATCAAATCCCTTACTATTATACAGTGGAAGTGAGAAATAGATTTAAGGAACTAGATCTGATATACAGAGTGCCTGATGAACTATGGACAGAGGTTTGTGACATTGTACAGGAGACAGGGATCAAGACCATCCCCAAGAAAAAGAAATGCAAAAAAGCAAAATGGCTGTCTGAGGACGCCTTACAAATAGCTGTGAAAAGAGAAGTGAAAAGCAAAGGAAAAATGGAAAGATATACCCATTTGAATGCAGAGTTCCAAAGAATAGCAAGGAGAGATAAGAAAGCCTTCCTCAGCAATCAATACACAGAAATAGAGGAAAACAAAGAATGAGAAAGATTAGAGATTTCTTCAAGAAAATTAGAGGTACCAAGGGAACATTTCATACAAAGATGGCCACAATTAAGGGCAGCAATGGTATGGACCTAACAGAAGCAGAAGGTATTAAGAAGAGGTGGCAAGAATACATAGAAGAACTATACAAAAAAAGATCTTCATGACCCAGATAATCACAATGGTGTGATCACACACCTAGAGCCAGACATCCTGGAGTGTGAAGTCAAGTGGACCTTAGGAAGCATCACTTCAAACAAAACTGGTGGAGGTGATAGAATTCCAGCTGAGCTATTTCAAATCCTAAAAGATGATGCTGTGAAAGTGCTGTACTCAATATGCCAGCAAATTTGGAAAACTCAGCAGTGGCCACAGGACTGGAAAAGGTCAGTCAGTTTTCATTCCAATCCCAAAGGAATGCAATGCCAAAGAATGCTCAAACTACCACACAATTGCACTCATCTCACACGCTAGTAAAGTAATGCTCAAAATTCTCCAAGTCAGGCTTCAACAATATGTGAACCGTGAACTTCCAGATGTTCAAGCTGGTTTTAGAAAAGGCAGAGGAACCAGAGATCAAATTACCAACATCCGTCAGACCGTTGAAAAAGCAAGAGAGTTCAGAAAAACATCTCTTTCTGCTTTATTGACTATGTCAAAGCCTTTGACTGTGTGGATCACAACAAAGTCTGGAAAATTCTGAAAGAGATGGGAATACCAGACCACCTGACCTGCCTCTTGAGAAACCTGTATGCAGGTCAGGAAGCAACAGTTAGAACTGGACATGGAACAACAGACTGGTTCCAAATAGGAAAAGGAGAACGTCAAGGCTGTATATTGTCACCCTGCTTTTTTAACTTATATGCAGAGTACATCATGAGAAACACTGGACTGGAAGAAGCACAAGCTGGAATCAAGATTGCTGGGAGAAATATCAATAACCTCAGATATGCAGATGACACCACCCTTATGGCAGAAAGTGAAGAGGAACTGAAAAGCCTCTTGATGAAAGTGAAAGAGGAGAGTGAAAAAGTTGGCTTAAAGCCCAACATTCAGAAAACTAAGATCATGGCATCTGGTCCCATCACTTCATGGCAAATAGATGGGGAAACAGTGGAAACAGTGGGTGACTTTATTTTTCTGGGCTCCAAAATCACTGCAAATGGTGATTGCAGCCATGAAATTAAAAGATGCTTACTCCTTGGAAGAAAAGTTATGACCTACCTAGATAGCATATTAAAAAGCAGAGACATTACTTTGCCAACAAAGGTCCGTCTAGTCAAGGCTATGGTTTTTCCAGTAGTCATGTATGGATGTGAGAGTTGGACTATAAAGAAAGCTGAGTGCTGAAAAAATTGATGCTTTTGAACTGTGGTGTTGGAGAAGACTCTTGAGAGTCCCTTGGACTGCAAGGAGATCCAACCAGTCCATCCTTAAGGAAATAAGTCCTGAATATTCATTGGAAGGACTGATGTTTAAGTTGAAATTCTGATACTTTGGCCACCTGATGCGAAGAGGTGACTTAGTGGAAAAAACTCTGATGCTGGGAGAGAGTGAAGGCAGGAGAAGAAGGGGACAACAGAGGATGAGATGGTTGGATGGCATCACTAACTCAATGGACATGAGTTTGAGTGAACTCCGGGAGTTGGTGATGGACAGGGAGGCCTGGAGTGCCGTAGTCCGTGGGGTCACAGAGAGTTGGACACAACTGAGCAACTGAACTGAGCTACAGTGTTGTGTTAGGTTCAGGTGTACACCTAAGTGATTCAGTTATACCTTTCTATATATTTTCAGATTCTTTTCCATTTTAGGTTATAATAAGACATTGCATATAGTTCTTTGTGCTATATAGTAGGTCCTTATTGGCTACCTATCTTATATACAGTAGTGTGTGTCTGTTAATCCCAAACTTCTAATTTATCTCCAGCCCCCCATTCCCTCTCATAACCATCAGTTTGTTTTCTATGTCTATGAGTCTACTTCTCTTTTATAAATGTGTGTTTATATCATTTTTTAAGATTTCACATTAAGTGATATCATATGATATTTGTCTTTCTCTGACTTACATGATAATCTCTAGGTCTATCCATGTTACTGCAAATGGCATTATTTCATTGTTATGGCTGAATAGCATTCCATTGTATGTATATACCACATTATTTTTATCTTCATCAGTCCCTGGAAACTTAGGTTGCTTCTGTGTCTTGGCTATTGTAAATAGTGCTGCTGTGAGCACTGGGGTGCATGTATCTTTAGAGTTTTTTCCAGATATACACTGAGGAGTGGGATTGCAGGATCATATGGTAACTCTATTTTTAGTTTTTTAAGGAATCTCCATACTCTTCTCCATAGTGGCTGCACCAATTTACATTCCCACCAACAGTGTAGGAAGATTCCTTTCTTTCCACACCCTCTCCAGCATTTATTATTTGTAAACTTTTTGATGATGACCATTCTGACTGATGTGAGATAGTACTTCATTGTAGTTTTGATTTACATCTCTAGTAATTAGTGATGTTGAGCATCTTTTCATGTATCTGTTGACCATCTGTATGTCTTCTTTCAAACAAATGTCTACTTAGGTCTTCTTCCCATTTTTTTATTGGGTTGTTTGTTTTTTTATATATATATTAAACTTTTTATATTTTGGAAATTAATCCCTTGTCAGTAGCATTGGTTGCAAATATTTTCTCCCAGTCTGTAGGTTGTCTTTTCATTTTGTTTATGGTTTCCTTTGCTGTACAAAAGCTTTTAATTAGGTCCCATTTAAAGCACTACTTTTAAAGTTATAATGTACATACAGATCACCTTGTAACCTTGTTAAAATGCAGATTCTGATTCATTAGGCCTAAATTTAGGCCTCACATGCTGATTTCTTTTTTTCATTAAGTGAAAGAGATTTATTTAGGGAAATAAACACTCCATAGACTGAGTGTGGGCCATCTCAGAAAGTGAGAGGAGGGGGGCACGGTGTTGTCAGTTTTCATAGGGGGTGGGTAGTTTCATAAGCTAATGAGTGGGAAGAGTATTCCAGCTGTTTTGGGGAAGAGACAGAGATTTCCAGGAATTTGGGCCACTGCCCACTTTTTGGCCCTTTATGGTCAGTCTTGGACCTGTCACCTGTGGGTGTGTTGTGGGTAGCTTGCTCATGTATTATGAAAGTATATTAAGGCTCAAGGTTTTGTGGAAATCAGTTATCCGCCATCTTGGACCTAGTTGGTTCTAGCCAGTGTATGTTGTGTCCTCAATGACTGTCATTCTTTTAAAGGTTGTGCCCTGCCCCCTTCCCTTCTGTTTCATTCCCCACTTAGAAATTTTACTCCCATAATCTTATGAGAAGCAGAAGGGGATAGTCCATTTTCTGTAGCTGCTTCAGGACTAAGTAGGGGCATCAACTCTGCCTGTCAGGAAGTAAAAATCCTTGGATGCCTGATCTGGGGGCCCCAAGGGCAGGACAACTTCTTGTTTTATGTAGGTTTGGGCTGGAATTCCTGCACAGACATCATCTTAATGTGGAACTGTTGTAACTGCTTCCGTAGTCTTTCTATGAATCTTCCTGAAGATAAAGCACTTTGGTAACACCATCAGAGTAAAATAATAATTGCCTATGAATGACAAAAGACTGAAAAGGCATGGCTAGACATCTGATTATAGTGTAATTGATATAGAAGCTTAGTTACTGTTGTGACATACAACCTTTTAAGATAACGACTAGAACTATAGCATTATACCAGGACTTATCCAAATTTTAGAAACTTTATATAATTTTTAGAATGTCTATTAATAGCATTCATCTATACAGTATATCTTAAGTAGGTTTATTGCTCATGTAGTAATGAGCTTTATGTAATTTAATATACCAAATAGTATTAGTTAAACATTTCTCTCTGAGATGCCCTCTAAAGCATCCCAAAGTTAGCTGGAAATCAAAAGAATGTTAATTAAAATTTGGTATTTGGGAAGTTTGTCAAAAAACTTTGAAATACTTGGTCAGATAAGATCATCAGTCACAGTGAGACAATACTTATTTCTTAACCAAAGTTAAAGAGACCAAGATGCTGAATTTCTAGCAAGTTCCCAGGGGATACCAATGTTGCTGGCCCACAGGCTACACTTTGAGTGCCAGGACTTTAGGGCGCTTGTTTATATGTCTGCAAATGACGCTGTAATGTGCCTGAGGGCTAAAGCTTTGAATACCCAGTGCAGTGCTGGGTACTTGACAGGCACATAATAAATGCCAGTTGAATGATTGATGAATGAATGAATAAACCTATGTTAGTAGGATCATAGTGGAGTGAAAGTCACTTAGTCTTGTCCAACTCTTTGTGCCCCCATGGACTGTACAATCCATGGAATTCTCCAGGTCAGAATACTAGAGTGGGTAGCTGTTCCCTTCTCCACGGGATCTTCCCAACCCAGGGATCAAACCCAGGTCTCCCGCATTGCAGGCGGATTCTTTACCAGCTTGAGCCACAAGGGAAGCCCATATACCTTGGTGCTGAAGGGTCATTCCCAAGATATGTTGGGCATGTAATAATTGCACTGCCAATTATCTTCTAGCTTTCCATACCCTTCAGCATTTTTATTCATTTAAAACTCATCTTGGAAAGGAAAAGAAACTCTAACAACAGTTGAGAAAAAACATTCTGGAATGCCACACTGTTGGTAGGTAGGTGTATCACTCTTCTTTCAACTGTATGAGTCAACTCATTAACACCAGCTGACAAAAGCTACCCCTGCTCCATCCTTTTTCTGCATCTCCTCTCTTCAGATCACTGTGAAGAAACTGGTCACCGAGAGCTGGGGGACAGGCAGGAAATGTACATGACTAATCTCAAAGTAGGAATCTGGCACTGTACACTTAAAACAAGTCACTGGTGTAGGTATTAGTATCCCTATTTATAGATAGAAAGTTGAGGCTTGAAGTAGTCTTTTGTCCAAAGCTATTAAACTAGTGGGTGATAGAGGGGGGGTCAAACAGATTTAACTTCAAAGTCTGTTTTTTTTTTTTTTCATCACACTGTGAAAAAGAGATCTAACAGTCTAACTGGCTACACAGGTTAAAGGTATGTAGGTCTTGCTTTCAAAATCAAAAATAACTCACATTAGCTGCTAAGAAAAGATTACCAAGATTTCTTATTGGATGCTTTCTGTTGAGTAGAAAACAATATTCATTTGGCCTTAGACAGAGTCTTAAGTAATTTAAACAATGCTATTATCTTTTATCGTATTACTTACATGTAAAATCATTTCTAAAGACTAGAAAGATAAACTCTAATCTCAACCAGGTTGAATTATTGTAAATTCCTAATGAATTCCTAATGAATAAGGTATAACTTTATTATGTGTGTCTATATATAAAATAACATATATTTAAACAGCTAAAGAGTCATCTCAGTGACATCTTGACATTTCACAATTTAAGGTTTTCCTGCACCTTTGGGAAGCAGTTTTTAAAGGCTGAAAGGGAATTTTATTTATATCTGCTTATCAAATTAAATGCTACAGTTTTTCCTTTAGAAAGCTGAGAAGAGAACAAAGGAAGAACAAGGGAAGATGAAGAGAAGGGGGGACATTGGCCAAAATTAGGTGTGATGTCTGTAGGCAAAGGGGGCCAGAGGATGGGCCCTGCTCTGATTGACTGGAATGCTTGGGTAAGAGTAGATGAAAGGCACAGCCCCTGGAGGCAGCCTAGTTCTTATTTTTACAGACAAACGACCCTTAGGTTCTTCTCAAAAAATAGCATTTGAAAAGTCAGTGTGGTTTATCTAAGAAGAATTTCCTACCAGCAAATTAGTTATTTTAAAAATGCAAACTATAAGGTTTATTTTCTAGACTGGATTTTTCATTCCAAATAGCTTTTGAATAAGGAGATTCACTACACACTAAAAGTATGTTCATCTCAAATAGTGCAACAAATTTGTGTTCTAACAGGATTTCCTGGTTTAACAGAAGTGTTCCATAACAAATTAAAATTGTAATCTTAACAAAAACAAGGAAAACATACTTTATATGTCTTTTCTTACCTTTTATTCTTTTGAAATAACAGCAATTTTTTTCTTGTTTCAAAAAGTTTTTATGATTTAGTGAAATAGACTAATATGTTGGAGTTTAGAACTAAACACCAGGCAAACATGCAGTTTAAAGAAATTTACAGCTTGCTAGCCAGAAACACATCTGTTGGGCAAAAAACCTTCATAGATAATTCTGAATATAAATAATTAACTTTGGTTTTCATTGGTAATATAGAAAAATTAAGAGCCATTTCTTTGGCCATAATCGGACTATCCAAAAAAAAGAAAGATAAACGGATATAAAAAGGACATTTTAATAAGATGTATTGACTATGCCAAAGCCTTCGACTGTGTGGATCACAATAAACTGTGGAAAATTCTGAAAGAGATGGGAATACCAGACCACCTGACCCGCCTCTTGAGAAACCTATATGCAGGTCAGGAAGCAACAGTTAGAACTGGACATGGTACAACAGACTGGTTCCAGATTGGGAAAGGAGTACCTCAAGGCTGTATATTGTCACCCTACTTATTTAACTTATTTGCAGAGTACATCTTGGTGAACGCTGGGCTGGAAGAAGCACAAGCTGGAATCAAGATTTCTGGGAGAAATATCAATAACCTCAGATATGCAGATGACACCACCCTTATGGCAGAAAGTGAAGAGGAACTGAAAAGCCTCTTGATGAAAGTGAAAGGGGAGAGTGAAAAAGTTGGCTTAAAGCTCAACATTCAGAAAACTAAGATCATGGCATCTGGTCCCATCACTTCATAGCAAATAGATGGGGAAACAGTGGGTGACTTTATTTTTCTGGGCTCCAAAATCACTGCAGATGGTGATTGCAGCCATGAAATTAAAGATATTTACTCCTTGGAAGAAAAGTTATGACGTACCTAGATAGCATATTAAAAAGCAGAGACATTACTTTGCCAACAAAGGTCCGTCTAGTCAAGGCTGTGGTTTTTCCAGTAGTCATGTATGGATGTGAGAGTTGGACGGTGAAGAAAGCTGAGTGCTGAAGAATTGATGCTTTTGAACTGTGGTGTTGGAGAAGACTCTTGAGAGTCCCTTGGACTGCAAGGAGATCCAACCAGTCCATCCTGAAGGAAATAAGTCCTGGGTGTTCATTGGAAGGACTGATGCTGAAGCTGAAACTCCAATACTTTGGCCACCTCATGCGAAGAGTTGACTCATTGGAAAAGACCCTGATGCTGGGAGGGATTGGGGGCAGGAGGAGAAGGGGACGGGAGAGGATGAGATGGCTGGATGGGATCACCGACTCTATGGACATGTGTTTGAGTGAACTCGGGGGGTTGGTGATGGACAGGGAGGCCTGGCGTGCTGCGATTCATGGGGTCGCAAAGAGTCAGACACGACTAAGCGACTGAACTGAACTGATCTTTACACAGTCTAAACAAATTTTTAAAGAAACATAACCACTTAGGTATAAATATTCTCCTAAACTTCAATTTTTAACCAATATTTTACCACTGTTATTTTTTGTTATTATTTTGGTTTAAGGAAAAAGCTATTTCCACACAGTGCATCAAAGAGCATGGCAGTCTCTATCAATAATCTTCTTTAAGCTGTCTGCTCATGCACATCAAAAGGCTTTAACTATTTATTTATTTATCTATTTATTTGTGCCCTAGTCAGAGAGATGGCCTTCTTTTCATGCTCTAGACCGCTCTCTAACTGTGGGAAAGAAATATGCATTTTACTAGGGAAAATGCAAACTGTATTTGCCTGTACCCATAGTACTTGCATCTTTTCTTTACAAGTTGAAAATTTCTAAATCAGTCAGAAGCCAAGGAGGAAAAGAAAGAGGAAGATCGAGATGTTGGCAAGACTCCCTACAGCTTGTGAAAACTCCTTGATGGCTTTTTTCTAACTAGGAAAAATTTCTCAAGAAAAGTCACTCATTAAAACACACATACACACAAAGCAAAACCAAAAACACTTCCTCTTTTGTCTGTATCATTGAAACTCAAGTTTGTATATAAATTAATTTGGCTTGAATTGCCAAGCCTCTTGTTGTTTTCAAAGCTGCTTCTCAGAAAAGCTTAGATCTTTTTTCGGAGCATTAAAAAAAAAAAAGCCAGTATAGAGAAAAGCAGTATTATCGCAGAGTCCATTTTGCAGGTGAACAATGAGGACAATTTGTTAGAGACAAGAATTACTAGTGGTTCGGTTAGGGGAAGCACACTGATTGAAACCTTCCACCCTGGCCAGGCACCATAGCAACCATTCGCATAAGTTGTTTTATGGCAGAAGGTCCTGGTAAGGAACATGGAACTAATAAGCCTCCACCAACCGGAAGAGTTCAGGAAAGGTCAAAAGGAGACACCACAGGTCCGACCACCTCCCAGAATCCTTCTCACTGGCATCCATCTTGGCTGAACAAGGCGTGCATCACCAGGAAGGACTCTGAGTCAGAATGATTGGCTAAAGACAACCTGGAAACTAATCCCATCACCATAAAGCCCAAGACTACAAGTCACGTGGCAGAGCAGTTCTCCTGGGTTCCCTTACCCTCCTGCTCTCCACCCAGGTGCCCTTTCCCAATAAAATCTCTTGCTTTGTCAGCACATGTGTCTCCTCGGACAATTCATTTCCAAGTGTTAGACAAGAGCCCAGTTTCGGGCCCTGGAAAGTGTCCCCTTTCCGGCAACACTTCTAAGGCCCAACTACAAAAACACCCCTATGCAATTATTCAGGTCACTCACATGATTGCTTTCAGGGTACTCCATATCTGATTATCCATAGCCAGGAGAAATTAATGAACTTGGTTCATTGACATTGTATGTTTTGGTTACCTACTTTTTCAGCCATTTGAAAAAATAAACATTCTGTATACATGCCAAACTTGTGTTTCATTATGAGAAATGAACTTTAAATGCTTTTTGGCCAAGGGGAAATATTTTTGGCTTCAATATCATGTCAGGCATTTCTTTTTTCCATCAAGTTTGTAAGACCTTGGTGGACTTCTACTTCTTGGAATCCAGGTCTTTTGGGTGTGTGTGCGTACTGTTTTTAAGTACATGCCGAGACATTTAAGTAAATGTTTTTAAGTAAATTTGATTCTTTATTTTAAACAATTTTAATTTCCCTCTCAAAATTGTGGTTATGGGTGAGAAACTCATGGTCCCAGTGTTCCAATGATCCAACTTTCCAATTACTCAGACTGTACCTCCAGAAAACCCCAGTGTCTTCCCTCAAGAGAGGCTGCTCCCACAAATTCTAAGGTCCTTATTGATCTTCCTTCAACAGTGAGTTGATAGATATTTCATGTGGTGCCCGAGTGGGCAGCCTCTTTTCCTTCCACCTTCATGGACCTCACCCATGTTTGCTATAGGAATGGATTTTGTCTTTCTGAGAGAATCCTGTTCATTGGAATTGGGTATTCTGTTAGTTTTTTGTGGTAAGGAAAAAGCATTTCAGCAATTCCCTACCCTTCTGCTGGAAAATATGTCTCACCATGACCCTTATCTTCTTTTTGTGTAGAGTGAGGTAAAGAAATGATTTATCCTCTCAACTGCATGTTCTGCATTGTCTCGCTGACTTCCCTTCCAGGCTCTCTGTGGGATTTGAGAATTTATATTTCCTTGCTTTTGTTTGCTGATTGTATAAAGGATTTTTATCTTCTTGTTTCACGTTAAGTCTCACAAGCTAGGATTTCCTTTCTTTAGTAACACTTTGTCCCCTAAGCATTTTTAAACTTTTTTTTTCCTAGAGTTTGTTCACACTCTATTTCACTCTTTTTCTG